>NW_010306251.1:41492-66385 GCF_000700745.2 Antrostomus carolinensis
CATGTTTTCTGCAATACTCAGGATAGATAGAACATCCTGCCACACTGAGTTAATAATTTGATAACAGGATGGTAAAATTAAGCTGACTGCACCTCACCTACCAAAGTGACAATAGCAAGGAAGTAGAAACTGTCCACACACGAGTGAGGAGAGGCAAAATTACCTCTTACTGGACTGTCAGATGACCTGCCATCTTCAAAGAAATCCCAGACAAGACAGAGATAAAACTCACAAGCTACATCAAACCACGTTTCTTCTGCATGGATATACCTTGTACAACTGCATCATCAGAATCAGTGTAACATTCATTTCCCGTTCGTTAGAGAAGATTTGATCTGGCAAGTAAAAATTATTTTCTCAGCTTTGTCACTTGTGTCTTTATAAAAATCTTTCTAATAATATTACCTATTTTGGATTTTAAAAATAAATATTTGTATTCAGTGTAACTTGATTCGAAGTATTAATGATTATTTAAAGGTAAAAGGCATCCCATTCTTATGGAAGGAGTGACCAGCCTTAAAACAAGCATACTACAACATGTTCTTCTCCAATCTCCAAAACATACATGAGGCACCTTCAGTGAATTGCACTGACAGTGGAGATGCCCACACACGCATAAGTCAACTATCAAAACAAGTGTCATGTCAGGGAGCCTTCCTGGCATGAAGTGCAACAAACTGCAGCTACAGAGCTTGTGACAGTAAGTCTGCTCAGACAGACTAGGAAATTCTGTGATTCTAGCTGTACAGACAGTTAACCTAAACCATCATGGGAGTTATTTCTGGCATTATTAATTTAGTTACAGACTTTCACAATAGATTACAGGTGTAATTATATGATTCAATGTGTATTTTCTTCACAGAAAAGTGTTTGCCTTCAGAGAGCCAAACTAACTTTAACAAAATACTAATGCAAACTCCAGAGAGAGAACCTGAGTTATACTTTTGACTGCAGTCAAAAATGTAATGCTCCTTTCGTGTTCAAAGAGAAACTACCCAGTTATTATAGCAGCAAACTGTTGCAGAAGCTCTACAAGGCAGGCAGACAGTTCAAATGCAACTATATTCCTTCTAAAAAAGGACCTGCAAGAAAAAGAAGTGCTGCAGTGAGAAACATAACACTTAATGAGATTAAGGCTTCTAAAAATATATGTGATTTCCCAATCTTTAAAATCAGGAGCACTGGTCTTTCATACTACAAACAGCTATGCAGATATTCTACAACTACCACGTGGAGTTTTAAGAACACACATCTTTAGGTTCACAGAATATAGCAGTAGATTAAGAGATGTAGGACATTAGGATTTCCATGAAAGGTCAATAGACAGAGGTTGTTTGTCACATTAGAAAAATAAATACCACATAAATGAAAATATGATCAAAATGTTGTTTGCTGAGATCCAGGAAAATTCTGAATCAGGATGGTAGAGACAGCTTCGTAAACTTTAAATTGAATGAGCTGTCCAAGTTTATGTACTATGAACCAGGACCCCAGACAGACTGAGAGTTCACCAGTTTTGGGAGAAGCTGTAAGAGGTCTTTATCTTACCCAGGGATGAGGTAAAACTAATAAACTGATAACATAATGGCAACCTCACAGAAATGTCAGCTGGAAAGGGTCTCTACACATCCCTAATGCAACAGCCCACTTGAAGCAGAACTACCACCAACACCCAATCAGGTTTTGTCTAGAGAAGCCTTGAATATCTTCACAAACAGAGGTGCCACAACATTTCTGGGTAACCAGTTCCAGGGCTGCACCACTCTCCTAAGCTTCAATGTGAACCACTCAAGCTGCAACTTGCAAACATTGCCCCTCATTTTTCCATCTGCCACTACTGAGAAAAACTTGGTTGTTTCATGTTTGGAACTCTCCTTCAAGTAATTGTAGGCTGCTATTTAACTGACAGCTCAGTAGCAAGACTATATAGGAAAGCTTTGAAAAATCTCCCACTAGAGTAGGAGACACTTAACAATGAAGTCTCTTTAGAAAGGAAAGAATGACACTGAAGAGCCCAATTTTCAGTTTCCCATTAACTTACATAATTTTATATTAAATACAATAGAACAGTATAAACCAGAATCTTTCATTAAAAGCAGAGTTTAGTTAAAAGCAACATTTTTCTTCCACACTGTTTAAAGAGAAACAACTTTTGCCCTGGTGTGTGTGATTCCCAGCTTTCTATCCCTCCCAGGAAGTGAAATAAGAAATTTCAATGTCTGCTTTTCTTCCCCCCATTAAAGTAGGAGTGGAAAATGGGAAGAATTTATTGAGTTTTATCTGCTCTGTCTGCACTCAGAAGGGCTATGAAAGAGAGAAAAATAAAAACCAACCATGGAATATGTAAAAACTGATTTCATTACAAAACATAGTTTCTGCAGAAACATCTATTTTAAAAATAATTACTTTTCAAGTTTATTGTCATCGTCTAAGTTAGATAGTCAAATTTATGCTATTACAGGACATTTGTACTAGGCTGTTTCCTTAATGAAAACAAACACACAGTCCAACTAGAATAACGTGTTTAAACTTAGCAGGTTCATGCCAAGACACTGCATTTTCAGTTATTTGCTTTTCTTCCCTCTGCTTCTGAGCACCTTTGGGATGTGTCTTCATAAAGCAGCTATTGAACCAATGTACAGAAAATTAATATACCGCAATATGCATTCAAGTTACTTTAAAGGTAACATTTTGGGCCAACTAATCAATGTTGGGAAAAAAATTAATCCATTTACCTCACTGAAGCCAAAACTCTTCCCTGGGTAATTCTCCCTAACTCTAAAGGTCAATGGATTCAATGAGTACATAATGTTTCCAATTCAAACTACTTGAGTTCTTAGATGAAAACAAGCTAATTATCAGATCCAGATTGGGTGCAACTCCAATGACTCCATATGGTCTCAAACACTTTGAGAACAGTCATGGTAATGATAAGGACCAGCTGATCCATCCAAAATATGAAGCTGCTCATGTCTGAGTGAGAGTTGTCTAAACCTGGCCACTCTCATAAAAATCACCATTTCCATACTGCCCCAGTCCTCTATGCACTGAAGTCAAGCTGCTAAAGAAGCACAGAGTTTTTCTACCCTCTTTCTACATAAATTTCTCTTCTTATTATGTTGTTTATTCAGCCTGTACTCAAAAGCTCAAGTCCAAGAACTGCTGCAGTTTTATTTAAATAAAGTTTTGGGGTTTTTTTGGTTTTTTTTGGTTTTTTTTTAGAAAATGTATCATAATTTAGACAGACATGACTGGTATGCTTTTAATCTTGAAATATGTTCTGTACAGTTATAACTTAAGGGTTTTGTGCTTATTTTCAGAGTACACACAGCTAAGAAAAATCTGCAGAATGGCAATTTTGAGAAGAAAAATGGAAGGAAGAACTCCAACACCACAATATTTCTAATATGAAAGCTTTTTTTTCTAACCAGAGCTTGACTCTGCTTTTCAAAGGGAAAAGAAGCAGTTAGGAAAAGAAGGTGAAGCTTGGTGAAATTTCCCAATGGATATAGGATGATTAGGACAGTGGGCAACAGGTAATACTAAGTGTACAGTGCTACACTCACAGTGAGCTCACTTTTAAGTAAATGGTTCAGTTGCACCTTTTTATGAAAGGAGAATAAACACAGACATGAACAAACAAGTATACTTGAATCCCACACTGGTATGAAGTTGTGCTTGCTCCATTATTGGTGAGTAGGGGATGAGGGTTTCTATTTATTTTTCTAAAAACACTTGAACACAGTTTTTCACAATTACAACTGTCAAAGTAAAAATTAGTGGAGAGGGCATGTAAAATGCAGAAAGCAGGAGCTGGAAGGAAGCAGTAGTCTGTCAATTCAATTATTTGTCTAAACCCTTGTTTTCCCTCACCACCTTTTTCCCAAATCCAGCTAATAGGGAAAAACATCAAACAACCAACAGCCAGTGTCCCTACTGGAAGAATAACATCTTCTCTAGAGTTCAGCTGCAATGGTATTTGTGTTCCTTTAAGCCTCTGTTTGAACAATGTCACTATGGAAATGGATCTGTGATGACCTGCACCTTATCAGGCCTTCTCTATTTAAATTCTTTTCTTGCATTTTCAACAAAGCCATTCACTGAACCTCAACTAATCCAAGATTCTGTTAGGGGTGAGGTTTTCGTTTGGGTTGGTTTTTTTTTTTTCCTTCCCCCTTCACTACCCTGTCTCTTCCAAAAGGTTCTCTCCCCCACTAATGCCATCTGACAAGTTTTGTTTGACTCGCACCTCTTCAGTTCCTAGCTCAAAAATATTATGGCTGTATTTATTGCCAAACAGATTCTATAGTTTTTATTCCCCCTGCCTCCAAGTGACATAGTTTTCAATGAAAATTCCAGTCATTCAACAGCAACTTTTTCATTTTAGTTTTAGCTGCTAGGAATCTGCCTGCATCTACATCAGATGTGCCTGTCAGTTCTCTCTAGAGAATTCCAAGTTAGAGGTATAAAGGGTTACTTCTCTGTAATACCAACAGTTTATCAGTTCCAGATGCATATGGAATCCCAAATCCTGTGTTTACAAATTCCAAATATTAGAATACTTTGGGGGAACAGAGAACAAGAGGGGAGCCAGGAAGCTTCAAGGTTACTTTATGCAAATGAGAGAGGGCAAATCTGGGTTTGCCCTTACTGCATCCGAATGTGGTGTGCAGGAAAGAGCCATAGCAGTGCTTTTGCAAACCAAGCAAATGTTACAGCTTCTGAACTAGTAAGTGAAATACGTGCTATAATCCTCCACCTAAGTAGATATGAACCAAATATTATTTAACCTTTGAGTTCTGTAATACTGCCCATAAGTGTAATTTGAAACAAGGCTACTAGAGACATCTTTAAGGGAAGTTTCTGGTGCTTTCCAGAGTGGGTAGAGGTAAAGTCTTACCAGCTTGCAGGAGAGTTTTGCGAAGAGGAGGATGTGAGTTGTAAAACAATTTTATTTTATTCCCTTACTACCCTAGATATTCTGAGTTGGCTGAGGAAGCAGAAAATACAGCAACACAGCAGCCTAAGACATGCTGCGGTTCTCAGTTCTCAAGGCAGACTGGTACAAATACAAAGGCAATTGTGATTAACTATCCAGATGAGCTCCACAAAGAAGGACTAATCAAAACTTCCTTATGATGGCACCTGGGACAAAGCAACTGTAGGTTGATACTTTAAGAAAAGGTGAAACTGGAAGAAAGCATACAACGTTCCCCTTTTATATATTTAACCGCCTTATTTCTAGGCTTCTGTTGAGCAAGCTGTCTGATGGAGGCAGGAGCAGCACAACTCACAAGCAATAGTCACTGGGGTTCAGTTACTATTTCAAATGGAAACAAGAAGAAATCTTAGGAACCTCATAGCAAACCAGTTTCTTTCATGTTGTTACTACTGCAAATTTATATTTTCTTTACGTTTGTCATCATATACCACCTAACAGCTTTTGTGAAGTATAAAACATGACACATTTAGTAATGATTTGAAGTGATATTTCCCCTGATACTTGCACAGCTTATTTTGGTTTACTGGGGGACAAGTTTGAGATACAGCCAAAGAGAGGATCTGCATGCCTATGTGTTCAAGCCCTTCAATTCAAAAAGGTGATCAAATTCACAATATTTTCCATGCATCTAACCATGGAACAGCAGCCTTGTTTGCTATTTCCACACAGATCAGGGACTTGCATTCTAGCAAGTAAGCTCCCTGCTCCCAAATGCAGCATCGTCTCCTCAGAGAGTCATGACAAATGCATGACAAAAACAACATAGTTCATAGAGAACACATTTTTTAGAGAGCTCCTCAGATACTTTATGCTAAATTCCACTGATGTTCAACAGAACATAGATGCTTCTGAAAAATGCTACTTACACAAAGCAAAAGGTAGAGACCAAATAATAGACACCAGCTTCATCCCTAGTGTACTAACAGGGAAATTTTTAATTTTTATTTATTTACTTCTAGGAATTACTAGACTGGGTGCAAAATGTGTTACTTTGCATTGTTCCTCATGAAGAATGATTAGTTTGAGAACGTAAGTCATCTCTTGCCACTGAAAGACTAAACACACTGCTGATTTTCAGCAACTTAAAAGTTGGAACATAAAAAGAGGAACTAGGAAGTACCATTCTAATTTAATTTCTTGCCACAGCTCAGCTTTCACTGCATAAGATCAGGACACTTCCAGGGACCCTGTGCATAAGGCCATCAGAGCCTCCAGCCTCCTCTTGCTCAGATGGCAAAGAAGCACAGCAAGAGGTCAGCTGTGCCTTTGGAGAGGAACAGTTCTACACCTGAAGCTGCAATTTTGGAACCGAATTGGGTTAACTTCCATGTGTATGTACCCTACTGGCTCATTTTGTTTCTCACTGTAAATATTCTTCTGCTGGGTTTTAGCCCCACTCTTGGTAGCATACTGTTAACAGATATTAAACAAACTCAAACAGAAAAATACTTAAATAAAACAATTCTGAGTAAACAGGGGCTGGGATAACCAGAGACATAAAAGTCACGGGTGCAAAATGAACAGTGAATATATTTAGGTTAGAAGTCAGAAGAATGCTTCCAATACAGCAGAGGAGCAGCTTCCCACTAAGTAAAGAAAGAAGCCTAATTCCACTTAAAGATCAGAGTATGAAAGAGGCTGTATGCCACAGCTATTGTAAAAGAAGGCTGGACAGGCACCCCTGGACCACTGGGTCCCATTCCCTGCAAAGACAGCACTGGCATTGGATACCTCTGCCTACCACATCATCCTCTCATTATGTTATGCAGCTCCCTCTGAAATTACTGAAAGTTGTGCTTACATTTCTGAGGGCAGATCTGGGCAGTTTGCCTTTAGCCTCATACCACTGAATACACTTCCCTTTCTCCCTCCCTGCCCACAACTTTAAGAATTAAGATGGGAACATAAATATCTATTTCAGATTTCCTTGGTTTAGACAGACTAAGCCAAGATGCTCCCTGCCCCTCTCAAACATCTGTAATTCCTTCTCCTATGGAAAACACTAGCCAATGACATTGATATGTATTTTTCCTCCACATTAATTTGATTTTGTAATCCAAACTAGAGCAAGACTTTGGTTGCTTCTGTATTCTTCAGGCTGCTGTGGGTCCTCAGAAGATGACCAAAGTGGTGAAATGAGTTTGGAAGACTGGTTTTCCTCGAAAGCTTTCTCACAGAAAGCTTTAGTGATCCTTCTGCTGGAGATTGCTCACCAGACAGTTGCGATTAATTACTGCATGAGAACATTTGGCCAGATATACACAAGACAAATCACACATTAGGGATTTAGTTGGTTTAGAACTGTGGCAGGAGTTGGCTTTCTCACATTGGGTCTTGTATACATAATTTCAAATTCCCATGGTGTTTTTACTGGCCTGGTTGTAGACAGAAGCAGGTAGGACTCAGAAGTGAAGCTGATGAAGGACAGGTCACAAACAGAATTAAAGTGAAGTAGATAAGTGGAACTTAGCCAAAACCATGAGCCTCTCCCTGCTACACTGCACACTACCAACCTAGAGCCTGTAGCAAGTTTAAATCCACCATTAAACCTGTGTCTAAATGGAAGCCTCTATTTCATGGTCTAGAAGTAAATTAATTTGATGATTAAGAGAAAAAATAGAGTTCCAGCCTTGTTGGCACAAGCAGTATTAGAACCAGCTGCCAGTCCTCTTGGAATGAGGAGGACAGTGCAATAAGAACCACATTTTCTGTAAGAAAATTCAGAGAACATTACTAGCAAGTTGTCTCTAACATCTCAGATTTATAGCATGGCCTGGCTCAGAACCACTGCAATTTCAGAGCTTCCTTGCAACAAAACTGTTATTAAAGTTTGAAACTCTGGCCAAGGCTTTTATTCCTATAGCAGTTTATTATCTCCCTCTCTTCTAGTGCTGAAAGTCCAACAGTACAATCCTAGGTCTCCTTAGGTTTTATGTTAAAACGTGCAATAATAGTTCAGAGCTACAGCATCCACCTTCCAATAAAGCACTTTCTGTGCAAGCCACTGGGGACATGTGGGGGCTTGAGGTCAGCAAAACACAATCTCATTCCATCTTCATCTCTTCTGACATTAAAAGAGATCAACCAATAAGAAGGGAAGAAAATTGTGCTCTAACATGCCCATAGGTAGAATCATGCATTTATGTGGATGTGATGTGAAACAGTTGTGCAATGAAGGTGGGCGAAAAAAATCCAGGGAATTTTTTCATCTCATTCTTTATAAATTATGACGCACAAAACGTATGTACCCTACTGCCTGACAGCTGAACTGGTTTTAAAATGAGCTGGTGATGGCGAAACAGCACAGCTTGCAAATCCTGCCAAGAAAGGTAGCTAATTTTCAGTTCATTAGGACAGGGACTTCCCACTGAATCCAGCTCCTTTCCCTTCAGAGAAAGGAAACATTTTTCTAGGAATGAAAGAACTCAGATCCAAAGGAGGAACTGCATTGTGACACTCCCAGTCTCCCAGTTGATTCTTCTGCTGAACAAGTCTTCACTTTATATATTGATATATAGAAGAAATCCTCTTGTAAGGAAAAGGATATTAGAGGTTAATCTTCGCTTTAACAATAAAAATAAGAAGCCACTTCGCAAACCATTTTTGTCTCGTGGGTTAAATGGAACCAGCTGTACATGTGTCCATCCTGCAAACAAAACAGTGTGTCACTAAAAACAAGCTATTTCTTGGTGGCACAGAAAAGCAGATAGGACACTATCCTGTTGTCACAAAGGAACAGGGGGGAATGTTAAAAGGGACAGTTCAGTCATTTATTCTGACCCTCTAGGTACTGTCAGCAATTCAGTTTAACCCTTTCACACCTATATTGAGACTAGTCCATGCTACCTGTGTGAAGCACAAAATACAGGCAGGCAATTCCTAAACAGTGGTGTCTCAGGGATTTCTAACAGCTGCTGCCTTCTGCGTTGACTGAACTCAAGTCTCTGAATTAAGTCCTGTGAAATCCAGTATTTGCCCCAAGAAACATGTCTGGGATTATCCCATAGATTCCACATGCACAAGGTACATACAGCTTCAAAAGACAGCTCCCTGCTGACTGAAGGAGAAGCAGGTATTACAGGGCTTTTAAGTCTCAGTAAGCAATATAGATATCATATCCTTTTACTTTATTACTCTGTAGACTCCAATAAATCTATAGAATTCAGCTTACCACAAGGCTACTGTTTTTCAGAGTGACTGACCCAATGACTGGTATTTATTTGCTGAGACAAGCTCCATTAAAAAAAAATCCACACTGTTCCCCCTCATCACCACAAAGATGACATCTTGTTGCCAATCTGCCTGCCAGGAAGCCATCTGGAAACAATATCAATACCACAATCTATAGGCATTCCTCCAATGCATTAATCAGGTCAGAGTTCAATAACTGACAGCATCTTTAAGAACGGGAAAGGATAAAGCTGTGGTAATAAGGCACAGTCAAGATCAATCCCCAGGGCCTAGTTAGTTCTCTCTCTCCTTTGTTTGGGTTTTTTTTTTTCCTTTTTTATTAAAGCAAACAAACACAGCATTAGCATTTTTCCCCCCAGTGTTTGGGTTTAAATTTACCATTTCAGAGAATTTCAAAGTGCAAGGAAGGCCTCTCAGTTTGACACACACATAATGGAAAATGTCTACTGCCTCACTGAAGCAAATGCAAGTCCTCTCACACATGAGCCAGCAAGAGTCACAGACTTCTGCCTTGACAGTAGAGTTATCCATATAAATCCTTAAAAGGGCATTGAAAAAGTATGGAGAGAATTAAATGTGGCATGACAATGATCTGGAGATTGGGAAAAAGGTATTAGAAAATATAAATATATAGATAAAGGTTTATTGTGGCCAAAAGATGTACAAAGCTCAGTTTAAGATGGGTACAAGTTTCTTATCACACAGAGCAGAAGTACTTTCAGAGGGAGACTGGCAGTGCCAAATGCTAAAATTATCTCAGAGAAAGACATACCAAAACCCAGGGGCTGGAAACTGAAGCTGCAGAAATCTAAATTTGAAAGTGCTTTTCTTCTAAAGAGTAAGAAAAGGTAAGAAATCAGGCAAAAAAAAAAAAAAAAAAAAGAGAGAGAGCTGTATGCCATTTTGGTTTCCTATCTTTCTTTCTCAAATGAAAAAACAGGTCGTTTTCTAGGAGATTTGTTTTAACAACACAAGTTATTGAGTATGTTATAAGACTAATAAAAAGACACACACTTCTGAAAAGCAGGGAGTGAAAGCAGAAGCACAGCAAATCCCCCTAGATTAAAGAAACAAACGAATCACAACTATTCCTTTTTATCAGTTCAGTACAGCTCTCCATAAAATACATACATATTTACACACACATACATATACATATATATATAAATCCCTGCACTGGAAGAAAGCAGCTGTTCATTAACTTGGACAAGACTCTTTGGGGGCAGTGACAAGGTCTTCCTCAGTGTTTGCAAAGCAACTGGCATAACACAGCTCCAGGTTAATTGTTGTACCACGTAACTCCATAATACAAAAGGGAGCAGTCAGCCCTTGTTCCGAATTTAAGTTGACCAGAACTGTTCAAAATAACAGCATCAAGTCCTGACACTGAATCTAAACTCAAGTTTTGTTTTCACAGGTTGAGATTCAATAGTTGTCAAACAGTTCAAAGCTTTTTATTTTTCTAGTAAGCTCGTTGTTTTAGCTTCCAGAAGTCTTTCTGTGTCCTGTAAGCTTGGAAACTTCACAGAACAGTTTTCCTACAAAGCATGTTCAGGTTCTCTCATTTGAAGATGGAAAAGAGTCAATAACTTTGTCATCTGCAAGGGGAAAGGTACGGGGAGTCCATGTAATAAATCTAAAGGGTGATTTTTAATCTTAATTATTTTCAGGCTACAGACTTCCAAAGGCAGCTAGTAATACCTTCATGTCCAGTTTACAAGCATCTAAAAATCTTCTTGGTCTGCAGATGGGGTGGAATAGCTATGGATAAGGAGAAGTCTGAGTTAACCTCTGAAAACTGTTTTTATATGGAGTCTCTCATTGCAGAAGATACTAATATTTTGGCTTGCCATTAAATTAATTACATATTTTTGAGCTAATTAGCCCAGTTGAGCCAACAGAACTAATATTAATGCAAGTACAAGGCAAAATCTTATATTAGAGACTCACAGAGAATTGGGCTAAAAAATTCACCCCAAAATAATTCACCAATGAGCTCCAGAAATCCTGCATATGAAGCATGCAGTCTAAAGGTAAGAACATAAATATTCGATAATACCTAAACATTCTTTTTTTTTTCCCCAGTACCTTAAGCTAAATCTAGACTAAGCCTACATTATCTGTAATGCAAGTGTATTCACTCACAAGTTTTATTCAGTGAACTCCTAAATTTGAGTTAGAATAAGACACAACTTCACATTCAGACATGGAATCAGAAGATTCATCTTGCTTACCTTTTTTCAGGCCTTAGAGAAGTTTTTTCAAACTCATTTCCCTCTAATACTTCTTTGCAAAGGTTTTGAAACCTGGTGATGAAATCAGTAAGAACTATCTATTTGACTGTACAATTTGAAAAAACATTCTAGCAGAAAGCCTGTAAATAATTCATATTAATGAAAGTATTTTAAAGTTAGAAAAACAAATTAATATCCTGATTAAATTATCAATACCTAAATATCAGACAAGTGAAGTCTGCCTGGAGTAGCTACATAAATCTACCAGTCTAACTGTAAAGTAGAAAATGGTATCTAGATAACAAGCAAAAGCCTTCTGACGCCTGGAACTGAGAATAATTCCACAGCTAAATAGTTCCAAGGAAGTCAATGATCACAAAATTTCCTGACAGCCACCGAAGTTTCATTTGATAAGAAATCACTCAAGAGAATGGGTTAGCCTGATGCAGGACTGTATGAAGCCTTCTGTATCGTGAAGTCCAGTTCCTCTTTATAACACACAACTATTTCACTTAACATCACTTCCCTTGCACATATTACAACAAAGTGATGAGGTACAGATTCTCACCACAGATGTTGTCACAGTCAGCTCTGATGAAGATATTGCTCTGGATAATTTCACTTTCATTTTTTTGCAGTATCTTTTAAAGTATACAACTCCATTATTTAGCTCATATGATGGGGAACTCCTTTAACTCATCAGCAAAATCATCACACAGAGAGAGTGTGTACAGTTCCAGCAGCTTTCTGATCCAGGCAGATATGTAGTAGGCTTGAATCCAAGACCTTCAACAACAAAGCACAGACCCATAACCAGGTTTGAAGCAAGATTGGTCCAGCACTAACAGGTTAAGTAAAGGTTCAAACAACCAAACTCTGCAAATTTAGGTGTTTCTATTTACAGCATTCAAGGTGACTGCTATAGCAGGGGACTGGATGTGGCCCAGAAAAAAAACCCAAAACAAAACCACTCCAATCCTGTGCAACGAGTAAAAAGAGTATATGTGACTTTACTGATACAGTGCAAAGAGAACACATAAGCCTAGAAGTACTAGGCTTATGCAGCTCTCTCGGTGTTATTGGTTAGTAATAGCTTCAATTAGCTAAGCAATATTAATAAACAATAACTTGTTTGCATATCTTGTTTCAATGCTGGATTGCATTGTAAAAGCAAACCTTCCAAGTGCATCTGTGGAGATTTAACTTCTGTATTGCTCCTTCAAATGCACAGACATGCTTTATGGAAAAAGGACAATCTTCCTGTACCTGCAAAGAAATGAATATAAACACACTTCAGCTCTCATAAACATGTCCACAGAGACCTCTCATATAACTACAGAGTATTCTCCTTTAGGTTTTTCCCATGTCTACAGAGCTGGAAAAGCAAGGCTATCTTCTTCCTGGATGTTTTAAGTGCAGGATTTTGAATTTTATGAAAACCTGGGCTAGAATATGTATAAATGGAAAGTTTTAATCACCATTGCATATACTGTGTGCATGAAAGCGATAATATATGTAGCTCCATTAGCACCCAGAACAGCTTCATGCCCAGCTTTCATGCCTCTTGATTTGAATGACGACTTCCACAGAGTATCACAATTCTAACAGCTGCCATATATCAACAACAAATGATGACATTCAGAAATACTCGGTATTTGCCCAGGTGGAAAAGAAAAGGTTTATATAGTATCAGTCGTTATTGTAGATCCACATACAGTTCTTCAATGGAAAAAGAGACTTTGAATATAGGGTAAAATCCAAGAGAGGCAGCTGTGAGGGCTACCTGTTAGGTAACACAAAGGGCAATGATACCAAGGGCCACCAAACAAAACCAGGGTACAGATACCAGTTTTAAGAAAGGGAATTATATAAGGATGTGACAAGAATGAAAAGAGGACACTAAAACGGAGCAGTTCAAAAAGCAAGCAGCCTCAGGGAGAGTTAGGAGGGTATTGCAGGGCATAGGTCAGCTCTTCGAAAATGGATTGTTTCAGTAAAGACGGGGAAGCCCATAAACATGGCAAGTCAAATGTAAGCAGGAAATTAAGAGGGCTAAAAGACAATCCAAAAAATGCCTGCAAAGGAAGATCACAGTGCTAGTAAACAGCTCTTTAAATACATCAACAACAGGAAGCCAGCTCAGAAAGCGACTGAACTGCTGGATGACAAAGGTGTAAAAGGAGCAGATGGGCACGATAAAGCGGCAGCAGAGAAGCTCAGTGAATTCTTTACATCAGCCTTTACTCCTGAAATCTTTGGCAAGATTTCCACACCCACTGCACTCTTTGTTGCAATTCTGGCAGAAAAGCCAGATCAATCTGAAGTAAATTCAGGAAATACTAGACCAAACAAGGAAGTTAGATGTTAATAAATCACTGGGACAGAACAATGTTCACACGGGTTCTGAGGAAACTCAAATGTGAATTTGAAGAACCACCCACCACCAAGGTGTGTAAGCCAGCATTATAGAGAGCCTGCGTGACTCCCAGCTATAGGGGAAGGGTTGTGTAGGGGAACCTGGGAACCACACTCTGGCAAGTCTGACTTAATTCACAGTAAGAGCGAGCACGTTACAAAGGATAAAAAAAAGCAAAGGAAAGAGCTTAACAGACACTTTTTAAGATGAAGAGGAATCAGTAGTACAATCCCTGGGATCAGCACTGGCACTGACGTCACTCAGCACGTTCATCTCTGTCAAAACTAACCGATTGGGATGAAAGTTGGCAGGTAGGTTTTGGTGTAGATAAATGTCAAGTGATTCACCTAGGCAATAGCAGCTCTAACCATTCCTACTCAGAAGCTGGAGCCATCCTTGACAGTTCTCCAAAATCATTGGCTCAGTATTCTGCAGCAGTCAAAAAAGCCAGCAAAATACAGGGCATGATCAGAAAGAGCAAAGCAGGGCATTTCTGCCATTTCACACAATATTCAAGTTGTGGGAGCACTGAGGCTGTGATCTGATCTCCACACACCAAGAAAGACATAGTAATGTCAGAGGGGTGCAGAAAAAGGCAACCAAATGGAAATGAAGCAGAAATTTACATGGAGAGAGTAAAAAGGCTGGGACTCCTCAGCTTGGACAGGAGGTGGCTGAGGGTGGATATGGCCAGGCATAACAAAAAAACCCATGAGATGCTGAATGCAGAACTGTTATTTGCCACATCCAACAACACTAGAACAAAGCAGCACTCACTGAAAACAGTAATAAACCCATTTAAAAGGGAAACACTTGTTTACCAAGCAGGCTAGAAGATTCCTGAACTTGCTGTCAAACAAGGCTGTAAAGGCAAAGAATGTCCATGGGTTCAAAAAAAGGATTAAGCAAACTCCTAGACAACAGGTCCATAAATGGACACTTAAAAGATTAAACATGTACGTATCCTCTAATATTCTTAATGCAAGAGATGTGGAAACTGGAGAAGTAGGGAGAGAAATGGATCTCAAAAAAACAGCTGTTGAAGAATCTTCTGTTAAATTGCCAGACACAATGCTGGGCTCACTGAAATGCTGAGGTAGTTTTAATGTTATTCATTTTTTAGGTAGACATTCCCACACATCGCACCACTTCCTGAGGATAAGCAATGACCAAGATTCATCAAGGCTTCAGAAAAGGGCCTCCTGCCACGGTGACAACCAGACTAGCATTCATCTCATGGTTTAATACAGGAATATTGTTTTGAAGATCTGCTTTCTGCCAACATGCTGACCACTGTCTCTTAGAATCTGATGATAATTATCCATAAACAATGCAATAAAATAAAATATACACATGGTTTATATTCTTCCCCTGTGATAGTAATCCTTCTGGATTGATTTTATTATTTTATCTTGACTCTAACCCCAGCAAAGGAACAAGTTGATAGAAAGGAAATGTATTCATTACCTCTCATGGCAGGGGTGGGAGTGGGACAGGGACAGATACAAACAGCAAAGAATAGGAAATAAAACAATTTAGACCAGTTACAGGTGCTAGAGTTTTTCTTTTAACACCCTTCCCCCTGAAAGCACCTTTTACATCTGTACACACAGTACAGACATTCATAAGTAATTATTTTACCAACTCAGGTAAACCAAGATTTTAATTTAATTTTTAATTCAGAGTTTCATTTTAGAAGCCTTTTTTAAATGAACACCATATTTGAGGACAGTAAGTTATTTATATCACAAAAAAATTTAATCAGCAAAGCTGTATTTCCTGTCTTGTAAGTGAAATATAAGCTTGGACAGAAGGAAAAAAAATACCTCACAAGAAGTGCAATTACAGTGAGTTTGTCTGCAAGACAATAAACCCTTTGTTTTGAGGTTCAATTTAGTTCATTGTCTCATAACTCTTACAGTTTTAAAAGAAAATATTTTCATTTGGTTCTTGAGGAAAAAATTTCTGTGCTACACAGATCAAAAATTAATAAGGTTTGAAAAAATTAACTCTTATGCCTGCTCATGACACAGTCTGTCGCAAAACCTTATGCTTGTAATAAAACTGGCTAGGAAAGAACTAGCACTGGAAAGCTAGATAGTGAATTCCATTCACCACAGAACACATAACAGACATGAACATATGTGAAACATCATGTGCTTTTCTCCTCCTTAATTTGGCGAGAAGTAGGCTATGTTACCACAGTTCCATACACCAATATCAATAACCATACATTGCTAATTTAATATACAGGTACCTGTCACACACACAGGATCTTGCACAGTGCTCATGCACTGATGAACAACCACAGCAAGTTCAAAGCACGTTACCTTAGTTGTCAAGCAAAGTACAATGATTTAAATAATTTAATATAACATTTAATTTAAACATAACTTAATTTTAACATAATTTAAAATAAACAAAATAATTTTTAAAAACCCCAAACAATATAACATTAAGTGCTAAGATGTATTTACACATTTAAGTTCACTTTTACCATCTCAGACAAAGCAAAAAGGATAAACTGGTTAAAGACTTTGCAGTTAAAGGATACTACATGAATTCTAAGCTCAAGAACATGCATGTGGAGGAAGGAGTGAGGCCCACACTATTTCACCTGGAAAAAAATTTTAACATCTCTGACTTTGCCCTGTTCGGGTTAACCTGGACCATCGATTTGGTCTCCAACCCTTAGTGTCCACAGCTATAGCTTGGAAATACCTTGAAGAATGAACATAACTGAGTTTTGTATCAGGTAAGAGCTAAATAGATTGAATGTGAACTAAATCCTTCATTAGTCATCTGAACTAAATAATGGCACAATTTCAGGTAAAATGAAGGAGCACTACTTCCGCTGACTAAGATTAGAAGCATTTGAAGAAAATCCATATAAAATAGCCTTCTAAACAGCCACAGTGACTTTTATTCTGTATTAGATGTGCTTAAGTGATCAGTAAGTAGCCCAATACCTATGTTCAGGTTGACTTAAGTGTGTAACTTCAGCAGAATTCCCCATCAGTTGCAACAAATATCTGGTCCCACAGGTCAGGGCTGAGGCAAAATGGAGTGAGTGCTTTTGAGCCTGCCTGGTAGGTGTTCGGGCCAGCCATGTCTGCAGGACACAGCACAGCTCCTGCCTCCTCCCCTGCCCCTCAGCATGAGGGGATTCCCTCATGGGTACTCACCACCATCCCACAGCCACACCTTTATTCCCATCTCTCACGACAACGTTGTAACTGGTGTGAGTGACAGGTTGCGCAGCGGGACGGCCTGTCAGGAGGCCATGAGCCGCCCTGAGCTGGTCCCGGCCGGTTCCCGCTGGTTCTGGCCCTGAGGGGGATCCCCAGGCGGGAAAACCACCCCCCCCGAGCCCGACCATCACACCAAAACGCCCGTCAGCCAGAAAAGCACCTGGATACAAGGTGTTAGGGAAATAAAATGTCGGCTGTTGAGGGCTGGAGACACTCTGTGGGGTGCTCCATGGCAAAGGGGGCAGGGACTCCCCTGAGGGAGTGCCGGTCTTAGTGCTGCTGCGATTCTATAACCTGCAGTCAGCGTGCAGCAAGCAGAGACTACGAGGGAAAGGGCTGAGTAAGTACTTATGCAAGCTACTTCATAATTGTTTGTGGTGGTCTTGTTCCTCAGTATCTGAAGCAGTGATCAGAAGTTTGTATTGATTGCCAAGAAAATAATAAAAAATTAAATTATCTGACTCAAGGAATTTACCAGCAACACAGAAGCAGCTTGCCATGAACTGTCCAGCAAGAGTACTAAGTGCTGCAATGGCATGTCCCTCAGTGGGGCTGAAGGAAGCACAGAATGCAAACTCTGTGGCTCTCCTGGCAGTGCTGCAGTTCAGATTTCAAAAAAATGGCAGCCCTCTTCCATTCAAATGTGTTCAGTCCACTGAGGAGCACGGACATTTTCACAGCAAGATGAAAAGATGCTCCACTGTGGAGTAACAGAAAACTGAGTAGGAAGAAAAAAGGGAAATGAAGAAAATGAAACAAACCTTCTTTCACCACTCCCCTGTCTGTGAGAAAGATGCACCCAGACATGCAGAGACACACAAACCAAGATCCTTACCTAAAAAACCTGCACAATACATTCCCAGATATTTGCTTGCCTCTTACTGACATGGGTTCAGTCAGCAGTAAATGTCTCCAGCTGGTTTCAAGTTACAGCCAGGGGAAGTAGTACCATAAAATTCCTCACAGCCACCCAAACCATTACTCTTCTATTTTCTTCCATGTGGGGTCATCACACCCCCTCTGGAAAGCTTAGAGGTACGATACCACTGCAGGCATCTTCAGAGAAAGCCTGACAATGGTGTATTATGCAGCTTGTTGTAACATCCTTTCAATATTCTTAAGGTCCAGTGATTTTGAGAAGAGGGTCTTTTGTGTCTCTTGTCAGTTCCAGGAAGCTCCTGTCACTGGCTTGGAGACTGCATATAGAAAAGAGCTGCTAAATAGACCAGTTAAAAGAATATAGGCCCAGTTTCACTCCCACATTACTGAAAACCATGAATGCTGCAACTCTGTTGAGGTCAGAGGAATTGCACTGCTCTGATGTTGGGGGTGAGACACCCATACACCAGCTGTTACCTTTCAAAGTCAGGGCTCCCTCTGCAATGGTCTCACCAGCTCTGCCTGAAACACACCCCCCTGAGGCCACCACAGCCAGAATGTCAGCGCTTAAACAGCAGCAGGGTATGGCCAGGGAAAGCCCACCAATCTAACCCACAATGGAGTAAACTTACACTGCACAAAACAGGAAAGGTTTCTCCCTTCCAAAACTAGGCTGGACTAGAATTAGTGATGTAGAGACCTTGTACCACCTTCAGATACAAAGCACTGATGTAATACCTTCCTCTTCTTCCACCAAAGGAAAGGCAAGCTTATGATCATAAAAGATACAAGGTAAATAACCCGAGTAAATCAGGCCATTTTTGACAAATTTCTTTCCTGCGTATTTTAAACACAGTGTGCTTAATGCTTTGGTTTTGTAACTTTCTTTTTGATACAATAAACAGTATAAGACCATACAGGCAGTTGTTCCCTGACCTAGACTTTCTGATTGCTTCTTATAGAATGTGGCCTCACACTTTTTCTTCACCCAGTCAAACTTAATCCTTGTTCAGGAGAGAGAGTGATTTTTTTTGTTATTATTTTTATCTTTTTTAAAAGACACCAATTCCAAATACATGACATGAAATAGAAGATGTGAATTAAAACAGCCTTGACTTTAGTATTTAACAAACTGCTTGCATCACAGTAAGGAATTAATGGAATGATATATTTATTCCACTAAGAGATGAGCAACTTCATAAGAGTTAACACTGCAGAAAACATGATTACACAACCACATACATTTTATAATGGGGTATTAAAGTCAGGTATCCTTATTATTTGCACTGCACATTTACACAGTAACTCAAATTGTGACTACCACTTCGTAGATACAGAAAACCTCACATCCCTGTACCACCTTGTTTATCTATCAGGTATTATTTTGCACCATGAGTACTGATCAGTTTATAGCACTTAAGAAAACAGCATCACCTTGAAGTTAATGCAACAACATCCTGATCAGACCTAGAAAGCTGATAGCTGTAGTTCCTTTGACTCATGCCGCCTGCAAAACACAACTCTTAGAAGCAAACAGGAAACTCATTATACTTCCAGGCAGATAAGAACAGCTAACTCACAAAACAAGGATCCTTTAATTATTTGAAACATCTCAGAGAGTATCTATGCCAAACCAAGCACAACTGTGTCTCTCCAGCCACTCAAATCTTGATCTTCTTTGTAAGGGTATTTGCAACTCACTCGGTCCTTGGTCTCCCCATTACCTGCTCATCCCTTAGTATTTTGCTGAGGTTAACAATCAGGATAGCATTTTTTTGCTACTTCCCTGCATTCCCCACTTAAAGCGGGATTACACTGGTTTAGACACTGTACATAAGGTATTGGGATGAAACTACATGCTTGGCTGTGAGATTACCCTTCACTACACAGTTCCAGTATGATTTTGGGCACATCTTTCTATTCAGTTATCATCCTGTTGCTCTGCAAGTACCCCAGATCATAAGACAGCTAAAGAATACCAAAGGATACCTCAGAGCAATGGTCTTAGCCTGCTGTGCAACGATTAAAAATGAACTACAGTGGGTGAGTAAAACACACACCATCACTCACTCACTTTCCTCAGCCAGGAGGTCTGTCGCTTCAGACCACCTGTGGGCTCTCAGCAATTTATCACATTCCACAAGAAGAAACAGCAAACGATGCACAACTGGCAGCTAGAGCATCTCTTCTTTCTCCCCACAGCTTATATCTTCTACTTTCAAACTGAATGTATGGTCTGTTTTAATCCTTTCTTGATGAAGAAAATAACTGAAAACATCCCTCTGTAACAATATGGTATCCTACAGCACATCAGCAGTATCACAAGCCCTAAAAATGCCTTTGGCACCAAGAATCTTGTGCATACAAACCAGCACTTCAGTCTGAATAATCAATATGCCATCAGCTGGACATGATTTTGGCAAGTGAGTAAATTTAATCCAATTACAGCAGAGGTGATGAGGTCAAGCTGAATCTTACTGAAGAATCACGAGCAAGACTATCCTCAAAACATAAGACACTGCAGCTTGCTGGACTTACTTAGAGGGCTGACACACAGTAATGAAGTTCAGCAATGCTCAGACTTGTTAAAACAAAGGTAAGTGCCAAGAAACTGCTTTGTGCCAGCAAGCAGAAGAGGAAAGGGATTCAGCAAGAACACACTTTGTAAAGCAGGCTTTAATCCTAAGCACTTAATTGCCTTTGGCAAGAGCTGCATCCCATTGCTCTCTCAGAAGTCGTTTTATCTGCAACTTGATGCTCACAGCTACAGTAATGAATGGAGTGGGGGAGGAGAAGAAACTGGGGGAACCAGTGAGAAAGAAACAGCTACCAAAGCAAAATATGTAAAACATTAGTTTGTGCAAGACCTGATCTACACATCCGATGACTTGTGAGAGCTCCCATAGAAGCAAACGAAGACTGACTGGCATCCAGGCTCTTTGATCACCTACCTACAGAGGCAGGGAAATCTGTGTAGAGTTACACACCTGTATTTATACTTTAATATTTATGTGAGAGTGGCCCCACTTCCAGACATTGAATGAACCCATATAGGTCAGTGTAAATTTGAATGTATAGCCAGAGGTTGTTTCTTTCCCTGTCTCTGCTTAGAATGCAGCATTCACAAATATTTTACAATATGTTAACCCCAACTCATTGTTCCCACATAAATGGAAGACTCAAAGGTAAATAATGCACCAAGCCTCTTTAATTAAATAAGGAGTTTGGGGGAGGAGTTTTTGCACCCCCTTTTAAATCTTAAAGCCTGCCAACTGGATGAACAAAAGGTAGATTAGGCTCACGTGATAAATCCCAGTAAACCTGAAAAGCCTTTGTTAATAAGTCACTAAGGGATTTTTTCCCCCCTCCCTAGAATTTCTGCTGACCAGAAGTGGGAGTTAAGATTATTTGAGCAGGTTTGGTTTCCAGCAGCATTAAATGGGTATATGCCTCATGAAGCTCTAATCTCATTTCTATAGAGCTCAATTCTCCTTTCATTCCTACCAAAGGAGGACCAGTTATTTCTAGCTTTTATGTAGGGAGCAGCTGCTGAAACTTCAGAGGCAAAAAAAGTTTATTAAATTAGTCAAGAGTCTCAGGAAAATTAGATGGAAATTCTGTATCAGCTTTAATAGCAACAACAGAGGTACAAATGTATTTTCATTTTGTAGTTTCTTTCATGTAGCAGGTTGCAAATGATCCTTTTAAGTTTCCATTCATAAGTCAGCATTCAGTAGCTTGTTCACAAAGCCAAATGATATGTTAGTCTGGCAATTAGTATACTCTCTTATTTGTAGACAGTCTTAATGAAGACATTATTAGAGACAGACCTTGCTGTAGCATGTTCAACAAACCCTCTACAATTTCTCTGGAAAGATCCAGATTTTAGAAAAACCTATAGTAATCACAGACAACACAGATGACATTAAGTTTATCACAGGGTTGACTTAAAAAAAAAAGTCTGGAGGCCATCCTACCTGGATCCATCTGTCTTCACTAATGAATCCTTTTCAGCACTATAGATTAATCATATCTTCTCTGCATGCAGTGCTGAAATCCAAACAGCATATGTAATCCTAATGAACATTGTGGAAGCGTTTACATCGGTGAAGGGAATGAAGGCAGCTGTACAAGGCTTGCTGAGATCCTGTCTGGAACAGTGGGTGCCACTGTCGTCATTCAGGCTCAGAAAAATGTTTAAAAACTCTGCTGCAATAGGTGTAACAACATGTTTCTTGAGTAATGAGAAAGGACATCCTACCTTCCAATGATAGGTTAAAAATACATAATTTAGCATCAAAGAGGGAAGAGGGTATTAACCAGCCAAGGTAAAAAAATTACCTTTGTTACCTCCTAACTTGTACCTGTGGAGTAGAGTTTGGAAAAGCTATTGAGTACAGTTCTAAACACAACAAAAGCAAACAACCACAGCATGTTTTAGTACAAGTGTGGCAAGTTTATGAAGGAGAGGAGATGAGTCTTCCTGCAAAAACAGGATGAAACAGTCCAGGATCCCTTCCAGCCCATGCTCAGGCCTGAACTCAAACTACCTAGATGAGCCAACAACCACAGACTGTGGCTCCCAGTTCTCTAGAGGTCTAACCAAAAATTTCAGCCATCTCCCTACATGGATCTCAAACAGAGCTTCTGAGCACACTTTCCAGATTTAGACATGCACAACAGCATTTGGAGCAGTTCTGAACTCTATTTACATCTGCATTTTGTTTTAGGAGGGCTCTGAAACTAATTTGTAGCTGTTGGTTTATAGCCTTTCTAATACACTGTATTTGGCCTGCGTAAGGATATTGGTATGGATTTTGATTGACTGTAAAAATAGGATCATCGCCCAGAGGAAGTCCTAATGATCTTAAGGGAGGAGACAGAGAGAACACAAAACAGACCAAAACCTGGTAAAAGATCATGTGTATCTTACATTTAACTTAAGCCAATGACAATACGTAATCATTGCTTTTTTCAGACTTTATAAATTCCCTTTCAGCATTATACAAGCAAAGTAACAGAACTTTACAAATCTATTTCCTTCATACTCCTTTGCACCATGTAGCAAGTCAACTGAAGTTACAGATAGATGCTTGCAACAGTGAAGTATCAAATTTCTAACTTTCTTTGCAGCAGACCTTTTAAGATTTCCCCAAAAGACCGATAAAAATTGGGTCAGTGATATTAACTAGTGTGAGCCTCCCACATTTATATAAAATCCTAGCTGTGATGTGTATTAAACCAAGCATTTTCTTTCTGCCCATGTCTCTCTACAGAGGGTAAATACCATTAATATATGGCACACCAGCAAAGGATGTGCTCCCTATCCTTCTAGTGGCTGATCTTCTGGTGGCATTTTCCTACTTCACCCAACAAAGTCACTCCGGTTACTGCTGGAGTTAAAACACTTGTCCTGTAGTGTTAGAATGCAAAACGTTAAGGATGAGTGTAACATAGGTGTATTAGAGAAACGTGTTATAGTGAGCACTATGTTACAAAAGTACAGTGCATGTAGCAACTAGCTACAGAAGAATGGTATGATTCAAGGAACCAGAAAACACTGTGGATATGTACCAGAAGAAAATTAACTATTCATGCCATCTGACAGTTATTAGTAAATATAATTCTGGTTTAAAAACAGAAGGCTCCTAAAATGCACCCTTAGAGCCTAGTTCCAGGAACAGCTCAGCAAATATAAAGTTGCACAGGAAGACACATAACATATTTGGCAAATAATAATGCAAGTCATTAGGAAAAAATATAAAGACGTGCAGGAAGTAAGGCGAGGGAGATAGTCGCTCAGTTTGGGATTTAAAATGTGAGAGGAATTACTCCTTCTGTTACAGCTTCACTGAGAGAAATTTCCAGCACTGCACTAAGAGGCGGTATCATTTTGTAGAGCCTTAGCCTGAACACACCTTCTTCATGTCATGTCATTCCATGCTCACCCTCCATAGGGTTCAATGCTTGGAAACCCTCAGAGGCAGGGTGTGTGGAACCAGGTATTTGCATTTATCATCTCAGTCATTCCCTTTGCAGACAACATAATCTAGGCTTCAAAACACTTTTGATTCTGCTTTCTGACTCTGGAAGAAGTATCCCTATGGATTTATTCTGCAGAAGACAGAGCTATGGCTAAAAAGTATATTTAAACTGCAAGAGAGGGGAAGGATTCTCTGTCTTTTTGTCCCTGGTCCCCAGACCTTGCTAGTCTGCCATGCCATTCCCTTCCAGTCTGAGTGCAAGGAGCTGTGCCAGGCCAGAGTCCAGATGTGCACGTACAAGAAAGAAGATTAAATGGCAAAGAATCCCAAAAAGCATATTGCTCCTTAGAGTGAAGGCAGCACACAGAGAAGTAGTATCATCTCCTCCTCCTCCCCTCACCAAGTTAATGATTTTAAGCATTCATCTCCTTCCCCCATCCTTACGCAGTGTGTTTAAGTGGTGTCACCAGGATTTCTCCTTCACTGAGACACTGTGTTGTGCAACATGGTACAAATTACTTTTGAGAAAAGCAGAAGTTTTTTTAAAAAAACAAACCACATACATTTTGTCTGAGACACGAAAGATGTAGATGTGCAGTGAAGGAACATTTCTGCATGTGCCTCCACATGTGCATGCTCCTATTTGAAAGGCTCAGAAGTCCAAGGGAGAGCCCAGGAGACGGTCATTACAGCCCAGCCTATAAACGCTTGTTCTTAACAAGCCTTTGCTACCTGCCAACAGAGAACAATAAAACTATAACAATTCTCACATAAAAGATGACAAGTACTTACCGCGCGGTTTCCTTGCGCTGGGATTAGCGCAGCCTGGGAGAGGAGCCGTAGGTGAGCGCTTCTCCCCGCGGGAGCCCAGCTGATGCTCTCGCAGGGGAAGGGACGGGAGCTGGGCTGAGACACCCGCGGGAAACCGGCTGCTCC
>NW_010306252.1:0-5611 GCF_000700745.2 Antrostomus carolinensis
GGGAGGGTTGAGTGGGGGGGCAGGTTGTCAAACGATGAATTGGTGCTGCTCCCGCCGTGAATGGGATTGCAACACGCGTGTTTCTCCCAGTTGATTGGCGCAGGAAGGCGCTGCCCTGCCTCTCCAAACCCTCCGTTTAAATAAATTGGCTCGAAAGCCGCCGGACGGCCCCCCCGGGCCCCCCCCCCGGCTCGGCGGTGCCCGGCCGGAGCCCGGCGGCAGGCGGAGGAATGGTGCGTTGATGGTGGGCAGAGCCCCAGCCCCGCGGGAGGTGAGGGGATGGAGGGGGGACCGGAGAGCGGGACCCGGGGCCCACCGTCCTCCCCCTCGGCGGGGCTGGCAGGGGGTGAACGAGCGGGAAAAATCCACCCAGCAACCCCCTGAAACGGGAAGTGCTACATAGGATCTGTAGTAGGAGGCTGGTCCCTTCTGAGTTTCAGGTGCATTAGGAGGTGGAGTAAAGTAGCGCTTTGGTTTAGGCTTTTCCTTCTCTTCCTTCCCCCTTTTTCGTGTTTTATTGTTTCTTTTAAAGGCTTTGGATTAAGGTAGACTTGGCTGAACTTTGCTAACTTGAAAGAGTTCTTAATAGTGACCCAGAATACCTACAGGAATACAGAAAATGAGATCCAGATGTAGAATTGTATAAAATAAAATGGATTAAATTAAGATGTAGTTAAACAAGGTCTGACATCTTTAATTGTGGACTTTTGCTTTTGCCTCTGTGTATGTGTGGTTGTTCTTGCTTAGCGTAGGAAAATAAACGCTCCTAACATTACTGCTGTGGTGTTACATTTAATGGCAAAGAAGTCTAAATATTTCCTATAAAAATAAAGCCTTTGGAAATGCTTATTGATTAAAACATATTATGCTAAAGTATCTATCATGTAAATTAAATTCTAAAATGTAATGAATGCAGCCAAATGGCATTTTGATAGATTGTTCTATTCTGTTTTTAGTAAAAAAATAGCTCACTTTTATCATAATTTAATTTCTGTGCATAGTGTAAAACCTGTTGTGGAGTATCACTGTACAAACCTTAATCTCATTTTTGCAGACTAAATGTGACAGTCTGACTTGAACAGCTTGTAGGTTCTCCTTTGAAGCATTCTGGTAATGCTAGCTTAAAGTTGTTTGAACAATATTCATTACCTGCTTTTGAGGACTCGTGATTATTTATACATGTTGCAGACTGAGGCTGTTCACCTTCTGGCAGGCTCACTGGGCAATCTGTGTGCAGTGTAAAGTTTATTAACTTTGTGTGCAGTTTGTCTGTGTAGAGTCCTGGAGTGACCAGAGCGGTAAAGTACCTTCAGCCATATGCAGAATAGTTAATTTGTTTCAAATTAGCTTTTTTTTTTTATTTAATAATCCACCCATCTGCATGAAGAGGTAGTGTAATATTTACTCCCACTTGCAGATGAAGCAATATGCTATAAAAACTATTGTTACTGAGTTATGAAGTTCAGCCTTACAGAAGTGTCCGTGCCTCCCTCCCTCCCCCGTCATTCATTTGTACTAATGTATCTTGAGTGTGGAATTATAGAAAATAAAAATGCTTTTGTCTGCACTTCTGTTACACTGTTTCAGGGCAAAAACCTGAGGGATTTATGCTTAACACAGTTCCACCCGTGCCCTGCAAACTCCAGCTCTTGTAGCTCTGGGTCTGGATAGCTTTGAACCTGTCGTTTTTCTGCATGAGAGAGTTGTAAGGAGCTGAGACTCTGTAATCCCGTATCGCTGGCAGCGGAGTGACGTGCACCCTGTCTGCTCACAACTTCCTTTTCTACGTTCTGTTAGAAGAAGACGTTTAACTGTTGATGAGCTTCGACCTACCTTGTAATATTAAGCAGCAAGTTTCTCAAGATTGTATCAATATTAATTAAAAACAGAGCCAGGAACACTTTAGGGTCTTGCCTCTTTTAATTATTTATTTCCTTTCACTAAATAACCTTTTGTTTATAGCAAGAGAGATCTCAAGAGTTAGAGGCAGGATTAAATAATTCAGAATTTAGATTAAAGAAAAGAAAGGTCTGTTCACAAATGGAATATGAGATGCAAAAATGGCAGTTTCCTACAGGTATCAAACGTGGCTCTTCACTTGAAACCGTACCTGACAGGCATGTGGCTGAACACTTAACCCTTTTCTCTAGTGAAGGTTAGTTTTATTTCCTAAATAAATGGTGGATTAGACTGGCATCTCTGCATCCGTTTGCCACATGGTTAAAGATGGACACATGTTTGATAACTGATGGCAAGGGAATTGTAGTGTATAGAGAGAACAGATCTTTGCAAACAGTGAATATTTTGGTGATAAATGCAAATTAAATCACTAGAGAAATGCTGTTGCCTTTGAGTTAAAACTGCATCTCCTGTTTGAAAGCAGTTGAGTGATCTGAATCGGGGTGACACGCAGTGGCGTAGAGGTTACCTGCTGTTGTGTGGTCCTGTTTCAAGTTTGTAGTTTTAGGTGTCACTATAAAAACAACCTTCTTCTGGAGAACAGGAAAGCAAGCGTCATGTTCCCATGGGGACAGTGTGCAGTCCTCTTTAAATTTTGCTTACTGTTTCTGAATATGTGTGTATATATCTAGATCAGAGAAAGCAGTGGGTCCTGCCGTATCTTTCTGACCAGTAGTGTTGCTTGAATAAGTCTAATTTGAGTCTCAGATATAACTTGAATATGCAGGATGAATAGATGAAACTAATTCCATTTGAAAATGTGACAGACTATCTGTTGAAGTATTTTAACAATAAACACAAGTCTAAAAATGTTGTCATAGCATTTTAGGACAGGCACACACACTGGTAAAAAGTAGTTTCTTACTGCTTTTGAGCAGAATGGCAGAACTTGTTACTATCCAGTGAGGGAATGATAATGTAAAGCCAGATCTTGCTCACACGTTTCTGTTTTTTTAAAATCTCATCCTGGTATTGCATCATATATATGATTAAAGGATGGAGTATGAGTTCTAGGCATGCTGTGACTAATTGTTTAAGGTAAACCATTGATCTTATAACATTATAAAATTTGTAAGAAAATCTGGAAAAACTAAGTAGTAATGAGTAGCTTTTAAATACTTGAAGAGCTGCTATTATTTAATTAGAAACAGGTGGAGTTCTTGGCATCTTCTAGTTGGATCTGATTGTACCAAGCACAAGCTGATTTGCTTTAAGAGAACAAGTTAACGTGCTTCATGAGAAGTGGAATTAGCGATCACATCTGAGTGTTTAATTTTGTTTATCTGTGCAGGTTACTGTAGAACTTGTAGGTTTTGTCCTAGAAGTAGACAGTGCTTTACTATTTATAATAGTCCTTAAAAGTGTATCAAGAAAAAGAGTCTCTAGCTACCAAAAAATAAGTTTCTTCTCCTCGCCACCTGATGAGGGATGTGTAGCGAAAGCAACTTGGTAGTTCTTCAAGAAGATGCAATACAGGGAACTGAGAGGGATGTAAAAGCCGGGTACTGCTGCCACTACTCTGATCGCTGTCATTGCTTCCCTGCAGCAGGAAGGCTTTGGCTTTTTCTGGTGGTCAGGGTGACGTCCCTGGACATCTAACACGCATGACATACTAGAAGAAAGGTCCCTGGCATACTTCTGGTTCGAGAATTTGGTTTTCATAGGATTCCTTGAATCCTATTCCTTGAGTCCTCTTCCTTGGAAAGAAATTTCTGAAAGCTTTTCTAGCCCTTTGCCCTGTTCCTCAAATAAATAATGCCCATCTGAAACGTGGCAGAATGATTGTGTGTTTCAGTCGCTCTGCTGTTATGCCAAGTTTGTGGTTAATTGGATAATGTATTGAGAAATGCAGTAGTGAGGATTTGGAATATGGTAATGGTTGGGATTTCTTTGAAAAAAATATTGCACTACTTGGCTGTGTATAACAATACCAAATAAGTAATGAGTGAAACATTTGCTATAGAAGAAATTACATGCAGTCTAAAAATTCCAATGAACAATTATTCTTTTATTTGCAGGCTGATTTGTGATGCAAAAAGTGCATGTAGAAAAATGCATAATCCAGAGTTTCAGTTTGATCACACTGAGGCTGAAAATAAAGGCAGTTTATTTACTGGATAGAGAACAGATACATACATGGATGCTCAGTATTTTTTAAGACACCAAGCAGGCAGCACTCATTGACTTGTGGTCTTTTTTTATGTAAACAGGGTAGTAAGTTCCCATCTTATATATTCGGGTTTCTCTTGCGTGTGTACATTTTATTGTTTGCTTATCTTTGTGCTTGTTTTTTTTTCCCCATGTAGTCTATGGGCAAGGTGTTGAAAAGACAATGTTTTTTGGATTGAGAATACAGTGGCAATGTTCCAGCATTGCATGAAGGAGTAGGGAGGAAGATACGAAGTTGAGAGGAAGAATGCTGAAAAGTTAGTGGAAGATAAGGAGTCCAGGGTGAAGATATTTGTACAAGAGTGCTCACACATGGGATTGTAGGTGACGTGTTGAATTTACCAGGAAAGATGAGACAAATGTAGACATCATGATCAGAATAGTTAACGTCCTTAAATCAGTAAAGACAAGATAAATTTTGTGATGTAAATGTTCTCAGCTTGTTTTTGTTGTCTCCAGTTTAACAAGGCAAGTAAGTTAGTAATTTCTGCTTTTATTGTTAGTTATAATGAAGGAAGTACAGTGTATTACGTTGCTTGGTCCTCCCTGTTGTTGAAAAGTACTTGCACTTCTGGGAGAGCAGTAGGCAGGACAGAATTTGTACTAGATCCACCGCGCCTCCCTGATGGTGCTCGTGTTTTGACTCTAGCAGGATACAGCAATTATCACTGCGCTGTTACTTGGTGGCTTCTGTGACTTAGCAGAAGCTGAGTGTTTAGAAAGAATAAACATATTTCTTGATATGAAGGTGCTAAAGCCGGGAGGTGGCCCAACGGCTCTGTGTGGATGTGTTACAGCAGATGTAGGTTTGAAGTCGGAGCCTTTCAGACTAATGTTGTCTAATAGCATTTTGTCTCGCTGGCAGTTCGCTCGCTTCCTTGCCTTGCAGTAATTTAATGCGTTGGTCGACAGTTGGGGTAATAAGGAAGTTTCGGTGAGGGCTGGAGTTGTGCTGTTGTTTCATGGTGTGGAGGGAGGGAAGGCACATGTCTACCTCCTGTCAGGTTCATGGACCCACAAGTGATCTGCTCTGGGGAGAGAGAGGTAAAGATTACCCTTTCTTTGGAAAGCTCAAAAGCAGATGCACAAAAATATTTAAGCTGCTGTATTTAGATGCTTTAAATTCCCCGATATCTTTGTGTTTCTGGCTGTGAGCTTTTTAAGGCATATCAGGATGTAGGCCATGGCTGTCTCTGAGGCTTTTTCAGAGGAATTTGTACATCAGAGCTGAGCTGTGTGTAAATGTACCTTAGTGTATAAACAAGCTTGGACGTAGCAGCATCTGGAAGTGCCAGTGTGAGGTTTCTGTGAAGGATATGAAAATTTACTCCAGATTATTGGTAAATGGCTGGACTAATTTTGCAGGGGAGGTAGACCTCTCATCTCACTGAATATATGACCTCACGTTTGGCTAATGGTCAGGTGAGCCCTGGTGAGCATTGCCAGGAGCATACAGGTGAGACCAAACTGTGGTCTAATTCCT
>NW_010306252.1:5629-20334 GCF_000700745.2 Antrostomus carolinensis
ATGGGATGGTCCTGTGCTGCTGCATTACCATGTTGCTGTGGGGTTGCTTGTACGGGTTTGGGGTGTGTGTTATCTACAGGGAGCCTCAATCACTTCTGATGCTTACATTATAGAGGTCTTTCCTTGCTGAGAAGTGTTGGCTTCAGTCTGTGACTCACATGTGACAAGCTGAGGACAATAATGCTGCGGGGAAGTAAAAATAAAAACAAGTGGAGTGGGGGAAATGACGCTGTTTAGAGGGCTGGATGGGATAGAGGGAAGTGGTGAAGAAAGGAAGGAGTTAAGGAGTGAGCTTAAGCCTAGGACTTGGAAATGAAACTCTTATTGCAGTGCAGTTGGGAGAAGAGGAGAGCTTATTTTAGAATTTATATAAATATTCGACAGTGCAGCTGGGGAGTATAGAGGGTCTCCCAAGAAATGCCTGGCTGTGGTGTTGCAATCAAATCCAGCTCACCTGCACTTGCTGATCGTATAAAAGGATAGCCTGGGGTTTACCACCAAGCTGTTCTTGTGGAAACATCCTGGGAAGATTTGTACATGAGATACCAGGGTGACGGTATGACTTCAGAGTACACCAACAGATTTTTAATACTGCGTGTGACAAATAGGGTTTATTTTCCTGTTAGACTTAAATAGCTTTTTAACCTCTTGGTTGGTATTTTAAGGTATTATGGATAGTGGAAGCATTCTAATTGTTCTTACTGAAGAGAAAAAAAAAAAAAGGAAAAAAAAAAAGAGGCAATTTATTAGCTTTTGATAACTTTTTCTTTTTTAAATGGAGGCTCAGACTAGATATATCTTGGATACGAAAAGGTCATATGTTTTGCATGGAAATACTCTGGCTTATTCCTATAGAAACTAAACTGCAAGGCTAAAAGATAGTGCTGCAGATGATGAAATGCATAGAAGTTTGATGGGTTAACTCTTACTCCTCCTGCTCTCTCTGGTACCTCTGCTGGGTATTTGAGGTTACATGGTGTTGCTGATCCATTATTTGAAGGAAAACAAAATATTTCTCTAACCAGAATGGTAAGCTTCAGCTGATATACATCACCCCATCAAAAATCTATACACTGAATACTTACTCTGGGCAGTAATTCTTAGAGGGACTGGGACTAATGTGCAAAGCCTTTAATTGGCTCAGATTCAGTTTGAGTGATAGTGACCAGGGAGTGACTTTGGAATAAGTTGGGAGTTTCAGCCTCGCTGTTAGCAGTTGATGCGTGTCTATCCTCAGCTCTACTCTGGTTCTGGTTGGGCCTTTGCTGGTTTACTTCTCCATCTGGAAAACATTGATAATGCTTCTGACCCTGCTTTGAGATACAGGATTGTGAGTTAGCACTTACTATTCCTTTTTGCTACTACATAATTCTGTATTGTGCATAAGCAAGACTCAGTTGTTGTTACATTTTCTGCACCTTTGCTAGTTTTCTTTTTAAATGGACTGCTCTTGATTTGTAGGCACTTCTCAGGCTTGTTGCTGGAAGCAGTGTCTATAGAGATGAATGTGAAAAAAGAGCTGAGTAGTTGGGTGTCCTAAAAACCTATTGTTGATGATTGGTACCAAATCACTTGGAGAAAATGTTTCCTGCAAATGGTTGTAAAGTCATAATCCAGAGTTATTCATACATACACACACTCTTACTTCAAAACATACCTCCATGTTCTTCGGTATACTGTTTGAAGGCAAGATAGGCAATTTATCAAGTTTTCTTTCAGCTTCTCTGTACATTAAAGGCTGCTTAAAATTTACATTATAGGCACCCTGTGATATGAATGTTGAATTTAATATTCAACAGTTTGTGGTTGCATCATTTCAAACTGCAGTCCTTGGCTAGCTGCGGCTGTAGGTTTGAAACAGCTCCCTGTTTCAGAAGGACAGGCTGGGCTCTGCCAGCTCAGGTGAAGGAGGATCTTCAGTTGCTAGCAGGGCTTTTATCCAAGCCACGCTCCCGTGGTTGTAGGGACTGTAAATGGCAGCATGTGAGCCCCTTGAATGGTAAAAGAGAGGGATCTGTTGAGAGCAGTTTTGATGTGAGGTGTTACACTCCTATCTGAAGGCTGAAATTCAGTATTCACCACAGGCATATGATGAGGCAGCTTGAAACTTTTTTACAGCAACTTTTCTCTTTTATCCAAATTGTTCAGATTTTGTAGTCCTAAGTATTGACAGCCTGCGAAGACTGTCAGTGGGGTTGGAGGTTATGGTTTAGATGTCTACTTGTCCCATCAGAAATATTGATCGCCTACTCATTTCACATGCGTTTGCTTCCCGAATAGCTATGAGACTGGAGAGGTGCCGCGCTCCGGGCTGAGCTCCTGCTCACCGCTGCTGCGAGTAGGTCTCTGTGCTCACCTCAGTGAACTTTGCAAAGGTGAATTAAGCTTTATCCCCATTTAGCACAACACAAAGGCCCTGACCCACTAAGCATTATCGCATGTGCTTAATTTTTAACACATGCGTAGTTGTAGTCTTCTGACTGAGCTTGGGTGGGAAGGAGCTGCCTTTTCTAACCTGGCCCATGGTTCAGTTGTGAATAGAGATTAATCTCTCCATACTAGTCCAGTGGCTTCTCAGTCTCTTCCTTTATCTCATGTTTGTAATCAACTTAATTTTCTTTCCTATTGTTTTGTGGATATGAAGTACAAATGTTGTCAGAATAGCTCAATGAAATTTATACTTGTGTTTTGTCTATGATTCTGTGTAATTATTTTTCATTTTATTTTTATTGGGTATTTACACATTTTATTGCATGTGCATGTCAAAGTAAATTTGTATCATGTTATCACTTAAAGATTTTTGCTTCACTTTCAGGCATAAATAAAATGTACCCTTTGTCTATGGTCTGAAATATGATAATGTTAATTTTGTCAGCAAACTGCGTATCTATTTTTGTGTTGCAACTTTTGTGTGTGCATGTTAATATTGATAGTAGTCAGCTTTGGTTTGTCATGTCTGGTATGAGCATAGTTGCTTTTCTAATATTAATTGTGGAGATGGGATAATATTAAACATTTAAAAACAAGGAGCCAGTAGTCTTGCAATTGATTTTCTGTGGAGAGCCCTCTCTGCAGAGTTGCTTATACAATTGTAACTGTAGTTTCTTTTATGTGAGTACAAGAAGTGTTTCATATATTTAAAAAATAAAAAAGAAAAAAGTTGTGAATACACTGCATACTCCTCCCTTCCCTTCTTCCAGTTCTGTCCTGTCTCTTTCAGGAGCTCTAGTTTTCTTTTGCTTATAGGTTTCTGCACATTTTCTTTGGCAGGGAGTCTTGCTATCAAAATTCTTCGGATGTTGGAAAAGGGCAGCTTGCTAATATTGTGTCTTCAACTCATCTCTCCAGTGCTGTTCACAACGCCCTGCCTGTTTTCTCAAGCAAACATACTTTGTACTCATAATTACTGCTTGAACTCAGAACATCTTTTTTTCCATTCCTTTCAAAAGTGAGTTTGTAGGGCTAAACTCAGGGGGCTGCTGTGCTGTTGCTTCACAGGATGCATGAAGCATTAGGTGTGTGGTGAAGCAGAGAGTAAGGAGGGAAGAATTGGTCCATGAGAATTTGTTTTGTGTACTTCCTAAGGTAGAAAACATTTCTTGTGTGAGTCTTGATCCTACGAGACTGTGGGTGCTGATCTTCCTTAACCCAGGCAGGACTGGGGATTATTTCCCTATTTTAGATCCCTATTTAATCAAATTAAATTGTCTTACGAGGCCACGCTCTGTTTTGTGTATAAAACATTGCTGTTTCCATGCTTGCGAGGAGGAGCTCATATCAGGCTTTTTATGTATGTGCAGACAGAACACTGGTCGGTCCCATGATTGGAAAGTTCTGTTGTAAAGCTGCTTTCTTCTGTGCAACTGCTGATGCTCGTTTCTGCCTTTCTGAGTCCTTTGCTGTGCTCTATGCCATCAACTCGTGAAACTAGAACTGTGTGTTTTGTTTTTTTTCTTGGGGTGGTATGTTAAATACGGCACAAACGAGTAACACAGCACACACACTGTGCTGTGATCAGCTTGTTTTAGATAACAAATTAAAATCTGTTAGCATCTGAGATGTCCTGGCATATCCCGAGAATAGTTAGTTCTTTAATGTGCCAAGATAAGTGAAACTTGATTAATGTCACTATCTGGGATTTTCTGTCCTGTAAATAGGACTTGAAGTCTGAAATTGGAACTGTGAAAACCTACTGTAACTAGGATTAGAAGAATTTAGGAGTTCAGATTGTGTGCAGGATCCAAGAAAGTGGTCACTATGCCCCAGAACTGTTGTTCGTGCCATCGTTTTGAAAATTAACTTTACTACAACGGCTAAAAAGTTAGTTTGGGACTGCAGCAGATTCTACTTGGTCATTCAGTGCCATCTCTCCCAGGATTGTAAAAGGTGTTTTCTGTGCTCGGCTGCTGCCTGCTATGCCAAAGGTTGTTATGTCTCCAGGCTTGCAGCTTCTGATACCCCTTCAGATCCTTGCTGGTGAAAGGTGATGGTAGGCAGGCATTCAGTGTTAGATGTTTTCTTCTGGAGCACATAAGCAAATGTGGATGCTCCTGATGTCCAGAAGTGTTGGATATATGTATTTTTTTTTATTTTCTAAGTGAACTTTGGTTTTGTACAGATTAAATGGAAGCTGGTGAGCTAGCAGGTATGCCTGGTTTGAAAAAACGCACCTACTTCCATTGGTTTGGGGCATTCATTGCTTTTTATCTTGTTCACTTCAAGATATGTCATGGCAAAATGCAGTCATATATCCCAGTGTTTTTATGCCCTATTTATTTGCTATAATAATTTTACCAACAAATTGTGAAGTTAATTTCAGTGGTAAGAAATTTTCATTCTATAACTAGGGTGGTTTTTTTTTTAAAAAAAAAAAGTTGACGGTTGTCAGCAGCCTCTTTGTACGCTTTCTTGATTGTCAGCTCTTCATTATAAATTTACTTTCTAAATGCTGACTTAAAGCCTGTCACTTTGTTTGTTTAACTGTCAGTTATACTAGTTTGGAGACCTAATAAAAGCCTCTCAGATCTTCCTATTGAATTAGGCCACTCTTTTACCACCCCGGTGACTGAAGTAAAACTACTGTAGTGTAGTATCTTTCAGTCTCTATCCCATTTTTGCTGGAACCCTGCTTAGGGTGTCTTCTGATACTTTATCCTCACTGTGACAGGAGTTAGTTCTCTGGTAAAAGGTCACTGTAATGTTTTAATTGGATTTTTCAGCTGCAAGGAATATAAAAATACAAGTTTATTAATAGAGTAGCTTTGATCTTGAAGGATTCCAAAACATTTGCTGCATCGCACGTACAGGAATGGTTTAGTTTTACTGCTCGTTCAGGGATATAATCCATTCTGTCGAGGAGCATGGAAGCTGGATGTTCTACCTAGCAGCTCAGGAAGATTGAGGAGCACATCTTCATGAGAGGGGGGGAAATCTGGGAAGGCAGAACGTTGTTCCCAAACTGGAATTTCCCCAGGATACAGAATTGAACTGTGCTCCTGTCAAAGGTGCCAAAGGATCTTTCACAAGTTGTTTTGGTTTTGTTTTTCATCTGAAATCTTTGAAAAAGGTCACGGGCAATAGACAATTACAGAAACACTTAACTGACCTTGTTAGTGTATTTTTGTGGAATTATTGTGCTTTACAGTTATTGCTGCTTTACACAGATGGTTATTGCTGGTTTCCATCTGTTCGTTAAGGAAAAGTAAAGACAGAAAACGGAAGCTTTCCCTGGGTTTTTAATCAGAACTTTTAGGTTTTGTTTCTTCTTTGACCATGTCAAGTTAATCTGTCGGGTACAGTGTACTGTGGTTTCAAGGAAAAGAGATCAAAGTGGGAGCATGTCTGCACAATATGGGTCACGATAGCAGTTTCCCGTGTTTCGGGCACCCTTTCCTTTGAACAGCCCTCAGGTATGTAGTACGATATCACCTTGGCGGGTGGCCAGGCTGAGGGAAAGACTCTGACCAAGACTGACATTATGGAAACCATTTAAGCGAAGTGCTTCATGGCCAAAAGAGATCCTTCAGCTCATATTGCTGCTCATTTCCAGTTTACCCTTAGTGCTCTTGGTATGAATGATTTCACGGTGCCCCAGTGGAGTTTTCCCTGGTTTTGCTGAAATCTGCTCCCTTATCCTATCGTGATGGTTAAAAACTTTAAAGTGTTTCAAGGCTTGCAGGTGTGGGAGCTTCCTGCTGGCACTGATGTAGCTGAGCTGACATTGGCTTTAGTGCTCGTGGTGGTGATCTCTGTTTCTCAGTTTCTGAAGAGCAGTGGGAGAACGAGCCCCAGAGATGCAAGAGAATGATTTGGATTTTAACCCAATGAAGAACAAAGCAAAATGAAAAACTTCTTCAAAGTCCCGTCATCCTACTTGTGGCACTCAAGAGTTTTTCTTCACCTGACTACTCCCTTTGAACTGGTGGATGATTTGTTCTTGCAGGGCTGCTTTCAGTCGGCAGAAATTTCAGGTGGGATGGAAAAATGAGCCTGTCTGGTGAGAGAGCTGTTTGCAGGGGTCCTGAGCAGGGTACAGAACAGTAATTTTATTTCTCCAACTCCTTTGCCAGTTGCTCAACCAGATGTCCTCAGTAGTTTGTACTATAAGATGTTAAGTAATTAGATCATTCAGATTCTAGTTAAACATAATTAGGGCCCTGTATAAACTGAGTGAAGCTGACAGGTTTTATAGGTTGGTCATAGCAAAAATATCAGATGATAGCTCAGCATTAATACAAAAAGATTTAAGCCTCTCTGCCCTGGAATAAAGAGGTGTTTAGTCTCCAAATTTAAGCCTTAATTAGAACTACTAATTTATGGAACTTGCTAAAAATGTTTTCAGAATCTTGGAAACCTCACTCAAAAGTGCTCCCATATAGTGTTTGCTGGTTAAAATTTTTTCTCCTATGCTCCTGAATTTGAAATGGAGACCCTACCTAGCAGTTGCTATGCGAAGTTAAACAGAAAGATAACAGAATTTTGCAATTTTTTCTTGTAACTTAAATTAGTGGGTAAGTCAGATGCAGTGGTGCTCCTTGACTTGAGAAGAGTTTGAACAGGTAGCACCATCTCTGCTTTGTGCTCTGTTTTCCTTTCCCAGCTTGTAGCTGATGTGCCTTTTTGGACTGTCTAGCTGTAGCACAGCCTGTGTAAGGTGCCCTGTTTTCCACCAGCTATCCCACTTCAGGCTTTCATAACCATCCAGTTTCTTTGGTTGTTGTTAAATAGCAGAACTGGAGAGAATCTCCATGTAATGTGACCATGTTTGTAGGTATTGCAAAGTAACACAACAAAATACAAGATTTTGAGCAGAGGGCTGAAGCCTTAGCTATGTGTTCCAGCGTTTGATTATTGTTATTTTATTCGAGCACTCTGAAGCTAATCCTGATTATTTCTCTCCCTCATTTTACAGATATGACACATTATTTTGTTGTTTGTTTCCTGGCAGGCGAAACATATTTTCTGAAGGAAAGTGTTAACAGATACGCTGATAAAATGTCTGTCTTCTAAAAACTGTCTGAAGACAAATTGAGTATTTGTCTACATGTGGTGTTCACACTGTTGTTGTGCTAGCTACCAAACAAATTAACAAGATGATTCTTGTCTTTTGTAGGATGTAAACTTTCTTTTTAAATGTTGCAGGAGTCCTAAGCTATGAACTAGACCCAGAGTGATCCTTCTGCTGCATGCTCTGAAAGCTGATGGCTGTGTTGTTTTGCCATAGCTAATAAAGAAAAATTAGGTACAGAACGTTCACAGGGAAATAAAAATATATCGGAAAATTCAGAATCATTTAGTTAAGGTGTTTTTGTAGTTAGACTTAGATAAAAAAGAAAAATCAGAAGGAAGAAAACTGCAGTTATTTCTTGGTAATCCTAAATAATGAAGTTATCTTGCTTGGTACTGAAAACAGCTCCTTTGCATGCCTTACAGAGTTGTTTCATGCAATAATTTCCCACGTCCCCTCCAGCCTCTCACCACCATGCTTAGCTGTGTCACTTGTGTGATGCTTCGAGCCTTGCTGTCCTGGCTGGAATCTCGAGACTGTTTCCAAGCTTGTATTTCTCACTTGGCAGCACATGATGCGGCTGGTGGGCAATCTGCTGTATCCCTTTTTTGTCAAACATCAGAGTTGGTGTCTGACACTGAATCTGGGAACGAGAACGGGGAGAGTGAAACGTACAGTGGAGCTGAAGATATCTACTGGGTGACTTTGTGCATTTTTCTGTAGTTATTGCTTATGATTGATACTCAGTTCTTGTGGCAATAGGATGACAGAGATTTTGCTTTTTCTTTTCATATTTTATGTGATTAGCATGTCCTGGTAAGTGGAAAATTTTCAGCTACTTTTTTCTATCAAGTACTATCTGCTTACAAGTGAAAAACTCAGTTTCAGGAAAATCCCCTAAAGTTCTATAGAAACAAAACAATTTTATAAAGGTGTGTATATGTGTGTATGTTTGTGTAAACACACAAGCTCACACAAGCACAATCTCCTTTCTGGATCAGCTCCCACCATGCAAAATACAAACCTGAAAGTGCTATAATTGATTATTTGCAATAGGAGACAAACAACCAAGATTTTGGGAGAGGGCAGGGTGTGGTCCAGATCTGGCAAAACATTTAAGAACTGAACATTGTTTTTTCAAAGGTAGGGAAACTTTAAAACATTGGTCCAAGAGTTAAGACTGGTTGGGAGAAGGAAGAGAGTTCAGTAAACTGAGACGTCGTCTTTGTAGGGGGAGGTGTTGGGGGAGGAATTGGGAAGAAAGAACACGCAAGTTTAGGTTAGTACATGTTCATGTTTTTCTGGTTTTTTAACTTCATTTGTTTCCCTGGCAGATGTCCCATGGCTTTGAGGCCTTTGTCTGTGTGAGAGAGAACATGAAGGAGGGCTTGGCAGGACGCTTTCTGCTTGTGTGGAATAGCTGGTAGTCATATTTATAGTTAGTGTTGTCTCTTGGCTTATGCAATTTTGATAACCGGCAATTGTTCTGTAAAGTTACGTGTTATATTGGCAAGTCAGCTCTCCCCTGAATTTCCTCTGCCAGTTCTGGGTTGTAGATAGGCTTCATGTACAACTTTTTGTAAGGTCTGAATAGGACTTACCACATCCAAGTGTCACACTCACTTTATCATAGAGTACTTTACTTTTCATAGACACCCTCCCATATTAGACTCTCTTTTTTTAAAACATCTTCAAACAATCTAAGATATTACATGTGCACCCACTTAATTAAGCTGAAAAGGAAGTGTTTTAAATCAGATCTAGCAATCCTTAAGTGATACTGTTTTTTCTGAGCTTTGTAGCATATATATATATATATATATATATATATATATATGCTGCATCCTCTTTTGAAGGCTCCTCATTCATTTTTTTAAATGATTGTTGTACCTCAGTTCTTAATATTGTATTCTTTTTGGCTTGTTGTAATTCATAGTGGAGTTGGTCCTGTAGCTGCTCCGGTCTGCAGGGGAAGAGCAACAATATTCAGCTGTAGTGGGGGTTTGAACCTTCTGGTAGCCTTTTACTTTTCCTGTGTCTGTGACTCTAAATGGATTTATAACTCCGTAGCTTTATGCCTTTAAAACACCTGCTGTAATTGCTTAGAAATATACTCCATGTCAGCCTTTATTGCTTACTGTGATTATGCTTCTGGTAACCATCCTTTTTGGCAGACTCATAAAATAAGTTTCTCATAATAGGATTCCTAACAGAGTTAAACAATATGCATAGTTTAAAGCGCAAATATGTTTTATGGGGGAAAGGAGATTATTCTGCTGTTCTTCAATACCTTTAATTTGAGACTTCAGAAGGTGCCCTACATGAAGTATCTGCGTAAGTTTAAAAAAAAATGGTCTTCTCCCTATTTCATTGATGGGAGGTGTGTAGGGGCCTTTTCTTTGCATGGCAGCTTTATAGTTGAGAAGAACGTGCAGGCAAGTTCTTGAACTTCTACACACTTTTTTTTTTTTTTTTTAAATGAATTAGTGTATTTTGTAAATAAACTGTAGAAAAGTTTGAAAAAATGCTGCTTAATGTTGCTGATTTAACACCTAAATGCTGTGTGAATACCGGGGAAAAAAAAATCCAGCATCAAAGGTTTGTACCTTCAGCTAAAGGCTGATCTTGTGCTTCCTGCGAAGGGTCCTGCGAGGCTGGCTGTAGGGTGTGATGGATGAGCTATTTGTACATTTGGTTGTGGTCATATGTTATTTTTCATAATTCTATATGCAATAAACATATCAAGGAGTTATGTATTCTCGTGATAGTGAAGGTACAGAGGGTAGAAGATAACAGGGACAGTTGAACTTTGTGTTGTACTACCTTGATCTTGATGTCTTACCTAGCATACTTCAGGTGGACATCAGAGGGTTGGGAAATTCTAATTTAACATTGCAAATCAATTTAGTGTATTAATTCTTGTAAACTGTTTCTAGAGGTTGCAGGATTGAGGAGGTGTTAATTATCATCACTTTTAGCTAAAGTTTTAGCTAAAGGGTTCCACCCATGCAAAATTCTTAGCACTTAGAGAATTAGACTTATTGGTAGGTGGGTTGTTCTCAAAATCTTGAGCAGAGGAAAAGGTTGTGAATAGTTATTTTTGGACCCTTTTAAAATATGAAAATAAAATTACTGGGGTTAGTCAATGTTCTTTACATCAGCACCTTTATCCTCAAGGATATTTTGGTATTTTTGCCTTTGAAATTTAGGCTAGACTTCAAAGGATAGATGGAATTTCCCGGGAGAAACAGGGTGCTGTAGAATGGTAGAGGCTGGAGTTGAAGAAGACAAAGTAAATGAGCTTGGGTCGCTTGGTACTGTTGGGTGTCAAAAAAGGAAGCCAAGCCTTAGCCCACACTGAAGAGACCTTCCAAGGGTGTACGTGTGCCTCAGAAAATGCTGCTAAAGATTCCATTTGTGGTCCAGTTGCCTATGTCACCTACCTGCTGCAGGGTTTGGATGTGCCTGAGTATGGCTGTGAACTTCAGCCTTAGCTGATGTGAGGCACCAGGCTGGGTGACACCACGTGCAGATGCTTCGTGCTGTTGTACAAAATCTGTCTGAGTGGTTTTAGCCATTTCCTGTGGGACAGGGATAGTGAGAAGTGTAATTTCCTTTTTTAGGCATAGAGTGTATCATACAAGTATAAAATCAAATACTGTGGGATGGCAAATACTGTTTTTAAACTAGTTGGCTTGTTGTAGCTGTGATAATCTGTGTTGATCAACCCTTTTGGTGTTTGCTGCAAAATTTATTCTAAAAGGCATGGTAGCTCATTCTCGCTGGTGGCGGTCCAAATCGTCTCTGCTGCCAAACTTGGCACTGGTGCCAGTGGTTTGCTTTAGCTGATCTAAGAATATAATACAGATGGTTTGATACTCAGTACAGATATATACAGATGGCTTGAAACTTTTGAATTTCTCTATTTCATTCCATTGTTTCTTCTCGGTATATCAAGTATCTCTGGATATATAATTGCTATTCTTAAAAGAATCTGAACCGTATTTGGTTCAGCTTCTGTCTTGTTGCTAGAAGAATTTGTGAGCAAAAGGCTGCTGTTTCGTGCAAGTTCAAATGTTCTGCGTGTCAGTACAGGCACGCTTATTTATAATGCACAAGAATATTTCTGTCAAGCTGTTTGACCACCACACCTGTACGCTTCAGTTACACAGGATATAGAAAGCAGATCCCATAGTGTAAGTTTGTAGATCTGAAAATCCGAAGATTGTGGCTGCTGACAGGGGCTTTGCTTCCCTTTGTTGCTGACACTGGTAATGACATCTTTGCAGTCGAAGCAGTGAATTTTTAGCCTGGTGTAATAGTTCAAGCAGAGATCAGTGAGCTCTGGCTAAAGGCTGGATAGTTTGTTTTCAGTACTCATTACAGCCTGTTGATCTCTTGCCATCAGAAATTTCTAGGTTGTGAATTTGTTTCTGTTGCGTACAGGCATATGACATCAGTTGCCTGCTAGCAGGACAGGACGTAAATAGAATCATGACAGCATAACTTCAGTGCTCTCTGCGTTTCTCCACACATACAATATATTGATGTTACAGTAGGTGATGCTGATGTCGCTCACTGCCTGGGCAAATGGTATAAGTAGCCTCTGCTTTCATTTGCTTCTGATCTGATCACGTATGGGAAATCCTTGTTCTGCAGTTTGGGGATATTGACAGCTCTGTTCTGTACATGGGGGTTTGGAAGTGGTTATAGAAACTTACTTTTGAGCAGTGATTTACTTAGCTTCCTTCATAAAGTTGTTAAAGTGCTTAACAATGCAATTAATGTAATTTAAGGACAGTTAAAACCACTAGTGGTTGTTTTCAACTTAATTTTAAATGCAGAGACAGATTAAGCAGTTTGAACAATGACAAGATTACGCTCTACAGCCATTGAGTGTATAAATAAAATATGCCCTAGTACTTGGTATTTTGAATCCAAAACTTACGGACCACTGCGATGACTGATTATGGATATATTGCCTTGTTCTGGGATCATCAGACATCCAACAAGTTAAGTGTGGTTGGTGCAAGTCAGTATTTAGATGTCACACCTGTAATGAATATTTCACTGCTATAGGAAGTACTGCTGGTAACTTCAATACATTGTAGGTCTCTTGAGTTCATTTCAGTTCCACTGCAGATACTGACACAATGATAATTCCAGAGATGAGACATAAAATAGATTTATGCACCTCTGAGTGCTTTCTCTTCTGTTTGCACAGCGGCATTAGCATTTTATCCAAATAGTCACTTAGTTTTTGTGTGTGTAAATGGTTTATGTTTTTCAGGCTTTTTCCCCTGTAAGTTTCATTAATGGTTCAGTTAATATTCTTAATACAATTCCTACTTTTGATGCAGAGAAGTTCAGAATTTACTGAACAGTAAGGAAAGTTTCATAGGAGTTCCCTTACAATGAAGCTGCCAGCCAGATCCATCACCACCAGCCCTAGAATGAAGCAGCAGAAGTCTTTTCTGTTGGGCGTGAGAAGCCTGACCCATTTAATGGTTGCTTTGGAGTCAGTGTAGTTCCACCTTTGTTGATGAGAAGAGAGATGTTGACTCCATATTTGTAAACATACCAAGAGTAAAGTGGTACATAACTATTACTCCTTGCTCAAGTAAAAGCATTAAGGGTAGGTGGGATGTTGTGGAAAGCAGTGTTTTGCAGTGAATGCAGTGGGATGCTCATGCCTTGAGAGTGGATTTACAGGAGATGTGTGTAGATTAAAAGGCAACACGAATCTAAAATTGAGCTTGACTTTGTAAAAGCCTGAGTAGAAGGATCATTTGTAGTTTGAAAACGGTCACCTAAATCATACCTGGATGATGCAATGCTACTAGCTGACTTTGGAGTCCAGTCCAACTCAGAATTAATGTTGATCCTGGTGGAGTCAGCTGAGGTGGTTTGACATTAAGAGTAGGCTCGTCTTTTAACAGATTGGTTAGGAGCAACATGCTTGGTAAAACTAACCTTACCTTATGTGTACTTGGTTAAGTTAGTTTTGAAAAGATAACTTGTCTTTGAAAAAAACAGGTGCTTGTGTGGTATGTTTAGTCAAACTGTCCTTTTCTACCAGCTTCAAGAACTTTAGTTCTATTTCAGCTTTATTTAAGAAAAGGTAGTTCTTAAAATTTATCTTCATCCTTCCTTAGTAATGATAGAGCTTAACTGGGGTGTTTCCCAGAGAGCTAGTTTAGGAGTGACTGACTGGTAATGATGAGTGACAGAATTAGCATAAATTCAGATTAATGGAGATACGGTTGGCTAGTGCCAACTGGCTATGTGGGTATAAGAGTCGGCTCTCAATAGCGATGACAGAGGCTCATTTTTATCCTTCCCCTCACTGTCTTCCCACTCAGACTGCTGAATATCCGACTGGATGTTAAATACTCAAAACTCAACCTACTTAGCAGCCTGGATCAGGCTCTAGGGATGAGATTTTAAAAAGGAGGGCTTGTTTGAGGTGGTTTTGTACATGGGTATCTCACCAGGGACTGCTGCAGAGAAGCTGGCTGCTGATGTGCTGCTGCTCGGCATTTCAGGGCTGTCCGGCAGCCAGGGATATGACGATGGAGCCTCCAGAGATGATTGTCCGCAGTGGGTGGCTGGGACATTTCTCCTTGGCACCCTGAGCTCACGTGTCATGCGATTCCCTTGGCAAGCGTTGCTGTTTGTGGCACCCAGCCAGCTTGTCATGTCAGTGTTGAAAACTCTCGTAGACTTCTCCAAACGTTTTGAACCTGTCTTGATCTGCCCGGTAACCTCGGTGTCTCCGCAAGCTCCACACGCAGAGCAGGACTTTGCAGCTGACAGTCTTTTGACCACGTTTGACCGACTCTTCGTGGCTTGTTAGTAGCTGGATCAGATCCATCTGCATGCAACGTGTTAGCAGCATGGAAAACCCAGGGTGTGGCAGAGGAGTGAGAAGGTGTACGTGTGGTCATCCCATGCTGTCCAGGTGATTGTGTCTGGATCAGGCCAGGCAGGTCTCGGGATTGTATCCCATACTGGGCAGGGTAGTGGGTCTCTACCTGCCTGTTCTGGCTTTGGGAGTGCTTGTTTGCAGCCCTGGTCTGGGAGAAGTGGTGGCACAGCCAAGGAGCTGGTGTAGTGGTGGCATGAAGTGCCAAGAAGGGGCTGCCCTGGGACTGCCTCTTGGCTCTGGGACAGCTGCAGAGCAAGAGTTGAACCCGCC
>NW_010306252.1:20346-27912 GCF_000700745.2 Antrostomus carolinensis
CTTGGAGCTGGGGGTGGCAGGGGAAGGTGAGGGATCACAGACACCTTCCTCCTTACTGTCCCCTTCAGAACACAGTCTGCCAGATCATCTTTGTGAGCCATTTTTCTAAAAATAAAATAAAATAGAGACCAGATGCACCTCTGTATCCGTGTGAGACGTCACCAGCAGAGTGGACACTTGCGTTCTTTAGGAATTACCATTCCATATTTTGCTGTCTCATTACTTTCGGTACCCACTGTGTTGGACTCTGACCTGATGCTGCTTTGGGTGGACTGAAATAGCAAGGGTGAGAGATGGTCAGCTTCACTTCCTGTCAGTTGTGGATTGTCAGGATCTGGGCAGCATTGGGTAGCGTATTCCAAACTCACGCCTGCGAAATGCACACCCTGACAGGCAGTGCTGCCTTTTTTCTCCCCACACGTGCTTAATCAAGTAGATAAATAGAGTGGCTGCTCAAATGGGGCTACTAAAAAGCACCTGCAAAATCAGTAGTCAGTGCTGAAACCCTAGTCCCTGTATGCTGATTAGGCTCTTGTTTTTAAGAAACTTGTAGTGAATATGTTTAAATTCTGAAATGAAGATATTATCCCCAATTATTTTCTTCTAAAATACACTTTTAAAATTGTTTGCTCTGATGCTGAAGAATACTTAATTCTTCTTCCCTTTTACTGGGGTAAATGCAATCCTGAAACATTGTCAGTGTTTTCTAATATTATTTCTAATATTTTTCTTAGTCAGCGTTTTCTCTTCCTTTTTTTGGGCTTGCTGATGAGTTCCGTGACTACTTGTGAGAAGAAAAGACTTGGTAGTATTCCTGTTATTTTTCTTTTTATTTTTTTAGTTGCTTAGAAGTAGTATCTTGCTTGTTTAACATAACTGTATTGGGCTTTGGAGGTAGATTTATCATGAAATTTCTCAGGTATCATTTTGTTTGAATTGTCTGCTGCTCCCCACCAGTGCACACATACACGTTACAGGTCATACTGCTTTGGTTGTTTGGGTGAGATAAAAACTTGTTGAACTACTAAAGTGGACAGAGTTTAAAATTACAGACACATTACTTTCCTTTGCAGCCATAATATGTTTGTTTTGGCAGGCTGTCTCTTCACTGGAACATGGAACAGTTCCTTTTTTTTGCGATTATTCACTGTTTTCAGTCATACAGCACCAAGTATTATTCATGGTGCTGGAAAAAGTTACTCTTTCACAAAACAAAAGCATAGGAAGTACTCTGAGCTACCTCGTTTTCATAATTGACAGGTATTAATGATATGTGGGTACACGTTGCAGTAAGAATATGTTTTAAATTAACAAATGGCACAGGGTGTTTATGGTTTTGGAGCCACAGGAGCCTTCTCCGGGTCTCATGGAGGTTTGAATGTCTCTGTGGTTGAGCTGTTGGGTGGTACCTGCCAGGGTGATGCTTTGTGGATCCACCACCTGTAAAGGCTGTGTTCACCTGGGCTAGTGCTAAGCTTCTCCCACATGGTGGAGCTTTTACCCTCAACTTGACCACAAAAAGACATTTAAAAAGTGCAGAGAGTCAGTTTAGGAAAGGAGGGCTCTGCTTGCCTCTTCTTTGATCCATAAAATTTTTGTATCTTGTATAATGATGTGTTTGAACTGCACAGACATGGACTCTATCGCTGTACTAATCCCTGCAAATCGATTAGCATTAAGTAGAAGAGAGGCTTCTTGGATACCTTTGTCATCATATGGCAATTTCTAAATGGCATATAGCTGCAAATGCCATGTAGTGCTACAGCTGCTGAAAATCCTTCATCTGTTTTTTAAACCAAAAAAAGGCTAATTGGATTTGTGTCACATTCAACAGGTATCTGCCCTGTCCTCCCACCCAATTTTTCCATTTCCTGCTGCCTTATGTTGAAGCATCTTGCTATTGTTTTTCTTATAATACAGGGATAGTGTTAATTTTTAAGATTAATGATTCTTACAACAAACTGCTTTTGCAAGAAGTATTGAATGATCTGGGAGTTGGTGTGACTTGAACCATACTTAGGAACTGGGGGGAAAAAAAAAGTGTGCTAGTGAGAACAATTGCCTATTTTGCAGAAATTGGGTATTTCTTTCTCATTGCTTGTTTATGGTGTCCTGATGCTGTGTGGTCTTTTAAAGATGTTCTTTGCTTATCCAGTCAAACTGTGATTCAATTTACTCTGTTGCTCATCTGTTTTCTAATAATACTTAGAACAAGAGGTGCCCTTTCTTTATTTTTTTCTCAGGGAAAAGGAAAAGAATAACTTCAGTGTCTTTTTTTTTTTTTTTCTTTTCCCCTTCCCTTGAGTAAGGAAAATACCATTTCCTCCAGTGGAAATGAGTAATGGTGATGCAGGTCAATTTAGACTTTTATATTAGCCACTTGTTTACATAAAAATAATCTGTTCTTCTGAAAATCTGTAGTTTTCGTGGGAACTGTGCATTCATTTTAAGCTCACCCTGTTCAGAGCAAGTAGCGTATTTTTCACCTATTATTCCTATGGTTGGAAATCACAATTATTTTTTGTGCTGTCCCTCTGTCTGCTTAGAAATCACTTTTGCTACTGAGGTCCCTTAGTGCCCATGTGTCTGCTGCGTTGCATGTTCTCCCACCTGGCCTAGTCTCTATGCCAAACTTTGGACTTCTTTGGTCTCGCTCTTTGCTGTTTCTGAAGCAGATCCCTGAAACTTTTTTTTCCCCAGTCTTCCTCTGCCTTGCTGTTTATTTTTTCTTTATAAAAATAAATTATAGAACTAATCAAACAGTTGCATATCTGACCAGCTGTTCATGAAGTCTCACATACTTGTGAATGGGATTGCTAACTCTTCATGCCTGTTCTTACTGCTCATCTGGCTGCATACTTAGATTTTTTTATTTTTTTTTTTAAATTATAGAGCCCTTTCATAAAAGATTTAGATGGTTTTATCAAGTGATGAGTGAGTTAAGCTCTGTGTTTTGTAATGCAGGAATAAATGTTTTCAAATGATAACATCTTGTAGTGAATAAAATGATGCTTCCAATCAATGGATGGTTCTTTGACAGCAGGAGGCTTGGTTTTGTTAGTTGGTATTTCCTAGGTGAGAGTAAGTAATGGCTTCTTCCCATAATCTCAACAATCTTTTAATTTTGGTGATTCAGTCTCTAATATGAATACAGCAAAGTGACAGGCTTCATGCTCTTACTTTTTAGGGCTTTTAGTCATCCTTAAAATTAATTCGGGTTTCAGTAGAAGCACTTGTTCTTAAAGAAAACACAGACTCAGATATTTAATTACTTGGTTTTCTTTTTTAACAGATTTTAAGAACATCTGTGGATCCTAATGAAGTCAGTGAGACTCTCAGCCCCTAAAAACTGCCTAAATTTTTACAGTAACGTGGGAGGAGGGGAAGAATTAGGGTGGAGGGCAGGGTACTGTGAAGACACTTGGCATGTATTTTCAGAAGATTTACTGTATTTTTAGCTAGTGGGTATGTTTAGTGTGTCATTCATTTTTGAGAGCAATACCATCCATTTGCTCTAGACTGCTTGAATTTCTAGGTTTTCTGTAAAATACAGCAGAGTTTTCTTGTGGGGATGTTTTAGAGTTGGATGATTCTCAGCTGTGAAAGAAATACTTACGTTGATTATCTTTGCTTCACTGTTTTCTTTAGATTTCAAGAAGTTGTGTTTAACATTTCAAAATTAGTTAGAGGACTCCTTTCAAACTGCTGAATTATACCTACCAGAAGGCTGTAAAGTGAGGTACGCATGCCTGCCTGAAAGCTGCTCTTGACAGCACTGCAAATAAATTATATATGTAAGCAAATTATTTTGCAAGCAGTAGGTTTCAAATTGGGACAGTGCTTCTATATGTGTTCATACATCTTTTGCTGTAGCTGGTGAACAGGTGAGTTTGAACAAGGATACCTTTTGCAAATTTGGTTTCAAATTTTTAGACAAACACAATACACAAATTCTCCTTTCTGTCCTCTGCAAAGAGGAAGGAAGGAAAAAAAAACCAAAACCCAAATCTATTTCAGTACTTTCTCAGAATTTTGGTTGTGTAAATTTCTTTTTTTCTGTGAAACTATAGTTTTAAATCAGTAAAATTAATGACAGCTGCTAGAATAATTTTGCTTTTTAATGAAACGTAATGACTAACAAGAAGAATCTATCTGGGCTTTTACAAAATGGTTTTTTTTAATAAAATATGTAACAAATGGCTGCTCACAATTTTGAGTCATTTTAATATATTAATCACCATGAAATTATCAGATGCTTTTGCATGTTAATGCAGGAGCCCATGTGTGCTGATGGCATTTGTGGATCTATCAGTGAAGCTTTTGCTTTACATCCAGTTCTGCTCAAATGTCTGTACTGACCTGAGAGACAAACAGAAACCTTTGTTTCACACAATAACGAATATAGACATTACTGGGTTTAAGAGTTTTGCCTTCAAGTCAGTTCTTTTGTTCTTTGTGGTCTTGTAATTGCATTTTCTTAAATGCAGTTCTCTCCACTGTTGCGGCACAGAAGCGTTTTAAGGAAGGGAACTGTGCATGTGCAATAGTTCATGTATGGTTGGAGTGCGTAAGCTAAGAGGAGAAAAATGTCTCTTATCTTTTTCCGTTATCTCTACTTACCTCACTTTTTGGGGGGGTTGGTTTCCACTTTAAGAACACATTGCTGCAAAATGAATCTAAAGAAAATTATAGAAATAGTGCTTGAGGCTTCATGGTGATTTGTTTCACTTGTAAATGAAATTATTTAGCTGTACTCTAAGGTCCTATTTTGTTCCAAATAAATCAGCATGTAATATCAAGTTAACTTCACTGGTTTTAGAGTGCTCTTTCCTATAGGCATTCAGACTTGGGTGTGGTTTTACAGACTTTGCAGCATTTTGTTTAAAATTAGGGATTATCTTTTGTGTATTTAAAGTAATCAGAAGTGAGCATTAACCTCTGATACCCTGGGAGTGGGAGAGTTGCTGGTTCTTCTGTATTCAGATATCCTGAGACCAAGTCTAATAAACTGGTAAGAAACCTGCTACTGGGGCTTGTGTTTTATTCTCCTAAACAAGCAGCAAGGTGGCTGCCCTGAAGTCATCGCCTGCACATTATAATTTCATCTAAGTGGCATGCTGGAGTGTTGGGCAGTAGCATTCAAGGCAGCAGTGCAAACTGATGTGACTGATGATATTTGTGGATTATATCAACATCAGTGGATTATCTGCAGGGGGAGGAGGGGGGAATATTAGAAACAAGAATTAATAATATACTAAACAACTAACTAAAAGTGGCTAATGAACAGGAAAGTAGCAGAATTATAGGCTGTAGGATTTACAGTTGTTTTATATGTGAAATCCTTTTGGTAATTTCTAAGAAAGATGGGAAAAGTCTAATGGAGAGGTGAGAGTAAATATTAGGCAATTTACTGAACAAAAGGAATTGTCCTGAGCAGGGAGTTGAAGTATTTGGTACGGCTGGTTTAAGTTAAGAGAAGGTGAGTTGTGTTTGCCATTGAGGGGAGGAGATAACATTAGACACAGCTCTTTATATCTTGCAAATGGAGAATTTCTGGGTGATGTAATTTGTTTCAGCAAGAACTGGTTTGCTCTAGTATTTTACTGGTGGCTAAAGAGAATGATTATTTAAAAAAAAAGGGGGGGGAGGCAGATTTTACTCCTGTTATCAAAATCCACCACTGTATTAAAAACCAGCCTGCTTAAAAGGTGGTATTACTGGATAGCATTTCAGTAAGCTTGAGGCTTTGACTCAAAATAGGTATGGCAGCACTAAGTAAGAGCCTCATCTGTATTTTAAAGTATGTTTGGCTGCCAAGCATGGTATTTAATCGATGGTAGCATAAGTCATTTAGCCCTCTTGTAGAAAGCAGAAGAATCTGAACCAAAAATTGGAAGTCATTCTGATCCAGATACTACCTACAGTAGCTGAGTTGTTGGCTTGCTGTTCATATCTGCTCATATCCTTGCTGTCTAGAAATAAGAATCTAAATCACTCCAGTATTCTGAATACATGTTTTTGATTACTTAAATAAAAGACATGATTCCAAGAGTAGCTTCTTTCTAAACAACAATAATAATAATAAAAAATTGTATCTTTCATGTGTGCGGTGTTTCTAGCAGTATTTGTCATAGGCCTAAATTATTAAAACCAGAAAGCAACATCTTGCAAGTAATTCCTATGATCTTTTTTTTTAAAAAAAAAAACAACCCATAAATATTTCAAGTCTATACAAAAGACAAACCTTGTATAAAAATACTGTATCACCCATGAGTAAGAAAAGTTATTAAAGGTAGGCACAGACTGAATAATGAAATGGGAACATCAGATTCCTTAGAATAGTCTGTTATTCAGGGATGCTGAATCCAGGATAAAAGAGCTTCTGTTTCTTCTAATTTCTAAGACTTTTTTCAGGCCTAGTGATGATGGTAGTTGCTTTGGATAATGATCAGCTGTTGTAGAAAAAGGATTTGCTCAGATTTTTAATTTAGGAAGCAGAATGCTGATTTTTTTTTTTTTTTTTTTTTATAAACTTGGCCAGCAAACAGCAAACTATTTCCTAAGAATATGGTTGAGTCTTGGATGTCACTTTAGTCTTCTGCCTACTTTCTCAGGAATCAGCAGTAGTACAGAGAGATTTAACTGTTTTGGTCAGCATTACCTTTATCAACTCTTATATTTCTGTAATAATTCATAAAACTGCAAATAATGTTTTGCTCTGAGCTCAGCCAAAAATGAGTAATTTCCTTTTTTTCTTCACAGTACTTCAGGACTAGTCTGTAAGATTCTCCCCAATGGAAGAATGAGACACATAATAAAATATACTGGAACCAGAGCCCATAAGAGAACCAAATATAAATGAAAATAATCCTAAGAATTCCTTTTTGCTTTAGTGTGTATTGGCATACACAGAGTAGTCCCTTCATCCTTCATCTGCCTGGTTAACCATTTTAATATGCTTTTAGGTGTTTATTAGAAAGTGTGACGTTAACTTGTAGCTGTTCCACTCTAGGAAATTGGCCATTATTGTCTTGTTTTCTTCCTAAAATACTTGCTATTCCCTCTATGAGCCTTTACCCCCTTAAATATAGTATTAGATACAGTATCGATGGCAGGTGAACTGATGAGTGTTCTGTTTTCCTTCTGTTGCTGCAAACAAACCTTAAGAATCTTTCCAAAAAGAAAAATCCTCAAGGATCCTTCATTAGATGTACTCCAGGGAATTGGTAATAGATACTTGAATGTCATTCATTTTAGGAGCAAGATTTTTGATGCCTGTTAAAATCAATGTGCGTGCTAAATATTTACTCTGTTTGTTTTGAAATGTGTATTCCTTTTAAAACAGCTTCTTTTGCATCTGTACTGTAAATGCACAGCTCACCGATGCACTCAGAGCGAGTGGTTCATAGGCTGCCAGGGATATCCATATTGTCACTGAATGGGACCTTAATTTCCCAGTTCCTGATGGATGCTGCGCAGGCCGTGTGCTTGCCTTGTACAGGAGCAGATGGTGTAGCAAGAAGAGCTTGCAGGTTCTGAGGGCCAAGGTTTACAGCAAGCTGGGGG
>NW_010306252.1:27962-33013 GCF_000700745.2 Antrostomus carolinensis
CCCTGATAAAGAGAATGGAGAAATGCCAAAGGGAAGAAACAATAGTGTTGCTCTAAAAGTGGTATTCTAAGCTCAAACATAAAACTGAAGCTATCCTGATGTCATCCGTGCAAAGTCTATAAAATCCAATTACTCTGATATCAGGAATTTAAATAACTAGAAACTTTTATGTCTAGTCTTGTCTTGCTTTTAGCTTTCTTTTCAGTGGGAAAAACTGTCCAAGTCAGTGATAAGGAACCATTTTATTTGGGGAGGAGTTTTAAACAACACCCAAGGATGATGTCATTCCTGACACTGTTCATATCCTGATTCTAAATCTGCGATGGTGAAAGAAAGAAGTATGTATTAGGAATGCTGTATCATTACAAACCTATTAGGCATTGTTGTAGAAGTTTTAAAACAAGTCTTGGCATATAGAGCAGCTTACTGGGTTTATAGAAGATTGATCTACTTTTTAACTTAAAAAAAAAAAAAAAATCATTACTCAGCCAGCATCTGATAAAGTGATAGTGCATAGATTTTAGGCTACAGTGGTTTGGGTTTTTTTTGTTTTTTTTCCCAATGTTTTTAAAATGAAAAAGGTACTGGGGTTTTTGCAGGTAAAATATCACACCTTACTTTTAAAACACTAAAGGAAAAAAGACTTGGAAGCATCTGAAAAGGAAGTTGATTGTTAAAGTTGCTTGAGAATTTCTTTTGCTGTCTGTTTAGGTAATCATAATTAAAAAATGCCTGAATGATCTTAATAACACATGATTCAACTGACAAGCACTAATTGCTCTCTATCAGGCCAAGAGAAGATGAATGTTGTCAAGAAAACCACAAGTCAGACAAGCTGATTCTCTTCTAGTCTGACACCATGTTCCCATGTACAAACCAGTTTTTACTGGAGTCTTTCCAACATCAAAAGAAAATCCTTGCCTTCCCATTAATTTTCGTTGCTGGCAGGCTTGAGCTGTTTGTGACGAGTTACTTTCGTTACTATTGCTGGCCGGCTAATGCACAAGATTGTGCAAAGACAAAAATGTAAACAGGTTTCCCAACTTCTCTTAGTTTAAACTGAAGACATTCTTACACTGCAATACAAAGCATTAGGTATTAAAAAAAAAAAAAAATTTTTTTTTTTTTAATTGTCATAGCAATCCTTTCCTTTTTTCCTTTGTCCTGGAATGTGCAGTGCACTGGGCCAGGTACAATAACATTATTTTTCTTCAACTACTCGTTTGTTTGGGTTTTTTTTAAGACAACCTATGCAAATTATGTCATTGCAGTGAAAAAAAATCCAAGTTTTGTGTAGCAGATGCTATCTGGCAGGATTTCCTGCAAGATGATGTGTATCTAGTGCCGTATTTTTTTTTCTTTTGTTTTAGAAACACCTTTTTTGCCTGTGCTCCTTCTATTCAAATTGAAAACCTGTCCTTTGCTGCTTGACTTTACCCTATTCCTTGATTCAGATACAAGTAGTAGAAGATACTCCGTGTTCTTTCTTACTTTCTGTTTATATTCAAGCACTGGTTACTAAGTAGTGTTGGAGGAGTATGGGTCACTTGGGCAACCATATACCAAGATAAATCTGATGACCTTTCTTGTTAGCAGTGTTTAAAAAACAGTGCTTGCTTTCTCCTAAGTAAATTTTAACTAAGTCACTCCAATGTTAATTACAAAGGGAGTTCATATTATGTTTTAATGTAGGTTTGAGACTCACACAAATAATATAAAAAAAACAGATAACAAGAAACCCTGGGATATTCCTGTAAACAAAATATCTTCTTTAACCAGATTTTTTTAAAGCTGGATCATTAAACCTCTCCCCAGACTTCAGTAGTGCCAATTTGTCTTTTAATTAGTTTTTCTGAGGAACAGGAATATTGACTTGGTTGTGAATACACCCTTGCATTCTGGAAGGACTTTAACTCGATCCACTTTATGTTCTTATGGAGAAGACTTCTTAAAACTTTTACCATAATTCTCAAACTTTAATTCTTAAACGGTGTGTCAGTTATCAACCTTGATAATATTTCCCTGACAAATTTGGTTACTGTTTTAACTATTTGATGCCCACCTTTAGCATGTCTGGAGATAGGATATATTTAAAAGGACTCATTATTTTATGCAAAATGAAACTTTGGATTCTCTCTCCAAGTTTGGCATCTAAAACTAGTCCTTTGTCAACATCTTGGTGAGCTAAACCTGGTTTAGAAGCAGATTAGTAATGAACACATTTTCCTTACCAGTTTCTTTTGCTGGTAACAAAACAAACCTTGATAATGGGTAATGCTGAAGTGCAGAGGGAAGGATGGGTGGAGAACATGAAGAAAGAGCGTTCCTGGCTTGCTTTCCAGCAAGATGCCTGTTCCTCCTATTTACCGGGTCACCTTTTCAGGTATTGTTCTCCAGTTTTTGGCTCACTGACAGTAGAAATAAGTAAATAAATCAGAGTAGATCGGCAAGGCCGTGAGCTTGACAGTCAGTTGATTTGTCATTTTGAATCTCCCGAAAACAAAAAAGTACTTGTGTTTTTATGTCAAAACTATTATCAAATCTATCTGAAATTATAATAATCTGTGACAGTTTTAACAACATCTCAGGTTATGGAAAATGTAGTGATAAGTTCCTCTTCTTAATTTTTGTATGTGCTGGGGGAACAACAAATTCCCTCTCTTCACAAGTGGTGCCCTGAGATGCTGCTGATGGAAGCCCAGAATGCGAGGGGAGTTGTTAAAATGGGAGAGCAGAGCACTGTGCTGTCAGATGGACTCAGATCCTTTCGGAGCAGAACCAGGAGAGGGTTCGTTTGTTCCTACTTCAGTTTTCTGTAGAAAATAATGAGAACCCTGGAACCTTTGCTTCTGTAGAAAGGGAACAACTATGACCAAAAAAAAAAAAAAAAAAAAGAGTATGTGTGTTAACGTTGAGGTGATGACTACGTTACCTGAAAAGCATCAGCCAGTCGTGGGGTATTCTGAAAATAGCCATAATCAAATCTTGTTTAATTCCTTGTCAGTGGTTTAGATATGTCATTCTAGCTTGTATTTGAGAAATAATGTTAAAAAATATGATCTGTTGCCTTCTGCTGTGCAAAACAGCCGTGTTTGTGGTATCTCTAATACCATAGGTTTCTAGAGGGGTTTTTTTTTGTGCTGGTATCTTTTTCAGTAAATTATTTAAGAAAACAGTTTGGGAGTTTAATAATTTCCTTTATAGAGCAAGACATTCCCACTGATATTTGTGTTTAAATGCCATTAGCAACCTGGTCTTCGGGAGCAGGTCTCTGTACTCGGATCTGGTGGGCTGAAGAATGGTTGTCCCCTGGTTGCATCCTTGCGCAGAAGATGGTGGCAGCACTGGGACGTGTAAATGAGATGGTGTCCCTGAAAAGGGGGGCTGCTGCTCTGCCCCGCTGCCCAGGGTGGTTGTAGAGGGACATGGCAGCCTGGTAGGTCCTCTGCTGTCATGCAGGGTGGCTGAGGTTTCAACGTATAGCTTTGAATGTGTAATCTATGCTATGATGATTACGTTCTTTGGCATGGTTCCTGGAGCCGAGTGAGGAACATACCAATGAGCGATAAGCAGTGCCATCTAGGGTTGAGCCTGGCCTAGGATTTTCATCCTAAGAGTCCTGTCTGAGCAGTCAGCCGCAGCTGTGGAAGGTTTCTGAGGGCAGAGTACACTATTACTCTTACAGAAATAGTGTTTTCTTTAAGTAATAATGTGTATTTTAAAAGTGCTGAGCAGTACGCCCTGAATCTTACCAAGAACTTCTAATCCTGATGTTGTGTTAAAAATACATACCTGTGCCAGGAAAATTGCAGAATATTTTTGTTGGGTATGTGATGTTACATGAAGGCTGGGAAGTTCCTAGTGTGTAGGTGATGAAGCATTCGGGTTGTTCTTCAGAACCAGAGTACATTACCTTCTAGCTGATGCTTGCAGGGGAACATCTGCTTGAGGAAAAGTTGCTGCATATATTTGAAGGGGAATAATGCAGTTTGATCCTATGGTTGAGCAAAACTAACTAAGCTAGATGAGTTGCTCAGAAGCAACTGGGTATCCTGTCTGGATCTTGATATCACTGCAAACCTTTTTTTTGTTGTTGGTGGTTTTTTTTATTTGTTTGTTTGGGTTTTTAAATTTTTTGGGGGGGAGGGTGAGCGGGAGGGATGGGGGCTGTTGAAGTAAAAATTCCATCTTTTCCATGGGGCAACGTGTTTGAATCTGAGTAGCAGAGTCCTCTGACAATGCGTTCATATATATGCCATATATCTCCATTTGTTCTACTTTGTAGCTGAGGCATCCCTTAGGGGCAAAGTCTGAAGAAGTCTAATAACTGGAGAACTGGCCTATACCCAGAAGGAAAAGATTTTGTTTTACAGATTTATCTGAGGTTTGTATGTAGCTTTGGGGGAACTCATTAAACTTGACAGCAGATGCTATGGTCTTGTTAGTACCATCCAGAAAGGCCTTGTGGTTTAGGCTTTGGATTACAGTTTTCCACAAAGAACCACATTATTTTAGGGTAAGTAATTGAAGAAGGTGCCAACATTAAAGTTTTGTCATATCCTTCTGTGCCCACATTGCCCAGTTTGGGGCCCACACTGCAGTAATGGTACTTGCTGGGGACACTTAAACGTAGCCTTTGCACGCAACCGTGTAGAGCAAACCAAACCCAAGCTCTGGTCCCTCTAAGCCCACCCATCTGTCCTTGTGCACTTGGCACACACATGGTGCAGCCTGTCTTCAGGCAAACTCAAGAGCCAACTCTCAACTACTGGTTGGTGCCTGTGGGCAGACGTAGGTTTGCATTATTTTTTCAGTAATATTTAAGTTCAAATGAGTATAACTTATAATAGCAAAACCATAATTTAGTAAACAGTAACTATTTTTCAAAGAGCTGAGCACTCTATGCCTTCTTCTGTCACCAAATTATAGCAGGATATACAATGGTCTGTGGATTTTATTTATTTTTCTGGAATTAGATGGTTTTCCTAGGCGGATTCACTACATTCAAGGAACGTAGTGTGGGTTTCACAGAATCACAGAATGTTGGGGAT
>NW_010306253.1:0-10458 GCF_000700745.2 Antrostomus carolinensis
TGCTGCTCAGACTGCCGCGGGCCGTGGCCGGGGATGTCTCGGAGCTGTTAATCCGTTGACGTGCCCGGTTTTAAAGCCCGGTACACGTGTTGGCGCTGTGCCGTCAGAGCCCCGCGAGTGACGGGGGACGGATGCCTCGTGGTGCCCCCAGAGCCCCGGGGACCGGCTGCGAACTCGGTGCTGCTCAGACTGCCGCGGGCCGTGGCCGGGGATGTCTCGGAGCTGTTAATCCGTTGACGTGCCCGGTTTTAAAGCCCGGTACACGTGTTGGCGCTGTGCCGTCAGAGCCCCGCGAGTGACGGGGGACGGATGCCTCGTGGTGCCCCCAGAGTCCCGGGAACCGACTGAGAAGAGAACGGGGAAGGATGGATGTGTGTTTTCCTAGGAGATAAAGAGAATAAGTTTCAATAGTTCGGGTGGTTTTTGACATATTGTTAAACTTGGGTTGTTTTTCACAGTAATTCATGTTTTTTTCTTGATGTCAGGGTTAGCCAGCTGGTGTGTCTGAAATGCAGAGCGAGTGGGTTTTCACCTGAATAAATTCTGCATCTTTTTGACAGTTTTCCCTGTCAGTGATGAAGGGCAGCACGATAAAATATGTAGTCTGAAACTGGTAGTACATTTTAAGTAATGTGCAGTGCTTTAAAAACGTTTTACTGACATTTTCTTGCCAAGGTTATGTAATAGAGCAGTTTGGTATTTTAAAAAAAAGGTTGCAGAGCGGTTTGGTATTTAAAAAAAAAGGTTGCAGGCTGAAATTTTTATTTTAAAGAATCTTATTTTTTAGGTCAAAGGAAAATCTTACAGAGGTAGGGACCATACGTTTCACCAGAGCAGTAGTATTTAATTAAGATAGTATCTAAAATAACAACTTGCTCAGACGCGCATCGTGTTGTCAGTGTCTGTGTTAGCCTCATCCTCTCCTGTTTTCTCGCTGTCTGACTCACTGGACAAGGTGTGCCTTAAATTTGTTATGACACATTGTCCTGCATGTGTCATAGCAGCTGGCTGCTACACAGGGTGACCAGATGAAATCACAGCAGATCCAGCAGCTGGAATGGCAGAGGGAGCTGCCACCTCCAACTGGAATGAGGTTGTGAGGGAACAGAACTTCCCATTCTGTGTCTGCACAAGTAATTGAGCTGCAGAGGTTCAGACTGCTCCTCTCTCTTCACCGAGACCTCTTTCTTTTCCATGTTACCAAAAGGCTGGTGCTTAGCTGGTAGCAGTGCTGATGTGGGTGTTATTGCTGTATCCTGAGGTAGAGTTAGTGCTCTGTATGGGTTTGTTCTTGTTACGGGAGCTGGTACCATTTGCTGGGTTTGAACAGTTACCTTGGAGCTTCAGGAAGATACAGAATCACAGAAGAGTTGAGGTTGGCAGGGATCCCAGAAGGTCCAACCCCTCTGCTGAAGGAGGACCACCCTGAGCTGGTTGCCCAGGAGCATGTCCAGGTAGTTTTTTAATATCTCCAAGGAGGGAGACTCCACAGCCTCTCTGGGCAGCCTGTGCCAGTGCTCAGTCACCCTCACAGCAAAGAAGTGTTTCCTCACGCTCAGACAGCATCTCCTGCATTTCTCTGTGTGCACCTAGCCTCTGGTCTTGTCACTGGCCACCACTGAGAAGAGCCTGGCTCTGTTCTCTTTGTACCCACCCTTCAGGTATTTGTATATGTTGATGAGATCCCACCTGAGCTTTTTCTTTTCCAGTCTGAACAGTCCCAGCCCTCTCAGCCTTTCCTTATAGGAGAGGTGCTCTAGTCCCTTCATCGTCTTGGTGGCCCTTCACTGTCCCTCTTGTAGCAGGAGACACAGCACTCCAGCTGTGGCCTCACCAGTGCTTAACAGAGGGAAGGATCAGCTCCCTCAACCTGCAGCCCAGGATACCATTAGTCCCTTTGGCACAGGGGCACATTGCTGGCTCATGTCCATCTTGGTGTCTACCAGAACCCCTAAGGCCTTTTCTGCAAAGCTGTGCTGGCACTTGGGCTTGTTCCTTGCCAGGGTCCGGGCGTTGCACTGCCCCTTGTTGAAGTTCATGAGGTTCCTCTCAGCCTCTTTCTCCAGCCTGCCAGGGATGGCAGCACAACTCTGGTGTGTAAGCCACTTATCCCAGTTTGGCGTCATGAGTGAACTTGTTGAAGGTGCACTCTGCCATATCATCCAGATCATTAATTATGATATTAAACATGACTGGACACAGCATTGACCCCCAGACTACACCGCTATTTGCTGACCTCCAACTGGACTTTGTGCTGCTGACCACCACCCTCTGGACACAGCTGCTGAGCCACTTCTCAGTCCACCTCACTGACTGATCATCCAGCCTGTGCTTCATCGCCTTCTCTGAGGGTCTGGTGGGAGACAGTACCAAAAGTCTTACTGAAGTCCAGGTAGAAGACATCCACTGCTCTCCCTTTGTCTGCCAAACCAGTCCCACTGTAGAATGTTGTCAAGGATGACCACCTTGTCATTTAGAAAAAGGACTGAGAAGATGATCTTGTCACAACCCGTAGTGTGGCCAAAGGCTCTCGCAGTAATGATGCCTGCACCAAACGGTCCTGTTTTTCCAGAAGAGGTCAGGTCAAAAGCATTAAATGAAGCAGGTTGATCAGCCACGGAAACTTCAACAAATACTGGGCTTGAGGTCATCTGCTGTAGAACTGAGACTTGATACTGCCAGTGGTTTCTGCCCAGCAAAAGCAAAGCCGATGCTAAGGAAGCACGCCTTTTTTGAGTATTTCATTAGCGGAAGTGTGGCTTGTGTAGGATGTGTATGTAATTGCAGAGCTCTACGGTACTGAAGAGCATCAAATTTAGAAAGATTTGAGATTCCTTTTTAGCTAGATTAAATGACAGCCAGGGTAGATTTAAAAAAAAAGAAAAATACATCAGCCAGTTTTTAGCAGTTCCTTTTTTATTTAAAACAAGGCTTACTAGTAGTGTTTGTACTCTTATTTGCATTTGTCCTTGTTCACTGGCTGATATCAGAAATTTTTAATGGCTATTTGAAATCAAAATACCATGTTCTGATAGGACTGTGTAACTCTTGCTGGGATCTAGACATAAGATAAAAAAAAATTGTTTAGCTTAAAACTTCATCTTGTTTTAAGAAAAATCTGTTGGTTTTGGTTTGTGGGGTTTGCTTGTTTGTTTGTTTTAAGTATGTATGTAACATGAAGTCCCAAAGCTGGAAGTAGCAGTTGTAGAAAGTCGACTGTTTCTAATAGTGTTGTTCCCTTTCACTTTTCAGCTCTTCTGGCATTATTGTGGTGACACTGTAAAACAGAGGAGTCTGTCTAGGCTGTAATGGATGTGCAAGACACTGTCGACACCAAATTTTACTTTAAATTGCTAATTCACCCATGCAGTTGTAGAAGAGACGGTTTCTTCCATTCTTGGGTATCATAAAGCTTGTTCTGAATAAACTTTCAAAAACATTCTACTAGAATGACCTCAGCTTTGTGTGCTCAGTGTGCTATTTTGAGTTTATTTTCATGTATTACGATGCTGCTGGGCAACTAATGTTTTTAACAAGCTTCTTCACAATCGTGTCTCTTTTCTGCTTGTAGCAGTACATGGTAACTCTGTCAGCTTCTGGCCAGCCCAATAATGAAAACAGAAGCTAAGGATGGAGAAGAGGACAGCCTGCAGACAGCATTCAAGAAGCTAAGAGTTGACACAGCTGGGTAAGTAACACCACAGGGAGGTCTGGAGTTGACATGTTACAAACAGACTCTGAGGGAACACCCTTACTTTTAAATTTGAAAGAACAAGGTCATTCTGAAGGGTTAGGCCCTGAAAACCTTTCTAGTTAAACTGAAATAAATTCACCAGCTCTGGACTGCACTTCTCAAGAAACTGTAATTTGTTTGATCGCCGTTAGCTCCCGACAGGCTTGTAACAAAGCTAACAATAGCCAGCGGTTGACAGACAGTGTGTTTGAAGTGAATTTTGGCAGGAATCTGGCTGCCAGAGGTTATGTCCGTAGCACTAGAACTCTGCTGTTGGAGTTAGCATATTGTCATGGCTCTGAAGGCCTGTCATGAGAATTAACTCCCATCTTCTCCCAGGAGAGAAACTTTCTCTGCATGTCAGGAAAGGAGAGTGTTAGTGTCACTGCATGATTCCCACACAAACTCTTTTTGTTGCTGTCACTTACAAATTTCCTATTTATACCCTAAAACACTAAATGGGAAAGAAGCCTTTTTGTGTTGTCTTGTTTCATGTGGTACTCACCCTCTCTGTCCCAGGTGGCAGAGCACAAGCAGCATGTGTCTCCTCTTGGTGATGATCATTTTTATCTGGAGAAGAAAAAAGAAAAGGCTTCTATATAATGTTTTTTCTGCTGACAAATATGCACCGTTACATATGACTTGTACAGTGCCGTGTTTCAGGGAGCTGTTGTCAGTGATACCATTATGCTGGTGACTGAAAGGAAGGTGTAGGTAAGACAGTATATAAATATCGAGGTGGTAACTAGAATTACCATAGATCATGAGCAGATGGGCTTCTAAAGTTAATTAAAGTCTATAAATTTATCACTATGCAAATACCTCTCATTTCTTTAGTATCTCCAGTCCCACCCCCCAATCAGGCATACTTCATTACTTTGGGGTTTTTATTGTTGGCCTTCACTTTACTGCTCTGTGTTCATTGTTCTTTAAATGGAAAACAGCAGGTGTTTGACTAATAGTTTAGCATCTATTAAATATCAGTTAAAGCTGATCTCAAACAGTGTGTGGAGACTTATTTGCACTTTTCAGAGAATGGTCCCTGCTTACAAACAAATCTGGTACAGGATTTGGAATATAATTGCCTTGTGAATTCCAGTGTAATATGTGAAGTCAAAAGTTCTTGGGATTATGACAGCTCCTTGAAAATGGGAGTTTGGGATGAATTTATAGCACCAGAAAAATTAGTGAATCTTCTAAGGTCCCTGGCTCAAATAGAAGTTGAAGATGTGACACGTCTGTTGCTCAAGTGATTGAACTTGCAGTAGTATGTAGAGTTTTAGCTTATGTTGTCCTAGACAGAGGCTCAAGTGTTCTTCAGTTAAACAAAGTCTATTTATGTCCAAAGAACATTTATTTTTAGGAAAGAATGGCTTGTTTGTCTCTGGAAAAAGAGATGTGTTTCTTCAGTGATGGTGTTTTTCCCCTCCCCTCTCCTGGAAAACTGATATTTAGTCATTGTGTGTGCCTCATCACTGATGTGTGGAGGTCGGGCCTGCAGTCTAGTTGCTGAATGGCATCACGTTTGGTGAAAGAGTCTGTTACACAAACTTTTGAGATAGGACTGTGTAAACACTGATTTGGGTCTTCTTTGTGGGCAGATCTTTGAATACATACTGTAAATGATTTAGAGCAATTCATAAGCTTTTTCATATTCCTAATGCTAACCAGTGTAGGCTGTTAACTTTTCATTCTCTCTTTCACAGATCTACTGCTTCTCTCTCTGTGGGTGAAGGGACAGGTTCAAGAGCACTGGTTAGAACAGTGGCAGATGAAACCAAACCTAAGAGTGTGTGTACTTCTAAGGAAACCTGGCATGGGTAAGAGAAGCTTGGGATTCTCAAACTACTTCAAATGATACTGCATTGGAAGGGAATTTTAAACAAGTTTTCTAGTAACTACACCCCTACACAAGGACCCAAGTTTTCTTTATTAAAAAGACTATTTAAAATACTCTACACCGCCTTTTTCTGTTCATATGTGACTACTATTCTTATTTACAGTTATATGAAGTTATATATATATAATATATATATATAACTATATATAGTTATATATATATATATAACTATACTTAAGTTATATGAAGTGAAAGGAAATGCAGTTCAGTTATAGGTTTCTAAACATTATAGATGGGTCTTAATAGAAATGTGAATTGCTGTTCATCTCTTTCAATAACTGTTTGGAAGAAAGCTGTCAGTATGCCCTGGGAACTAGATTAAAATAAACAGTTGGTTTCTGGAGTGTTGATGCAGAACTTTGTGCTCATCTCCTATTGAAACAAAATGACCACTTGGCCTTGATTAATTAATTTTGTGCTGTTGTCTTGTGCTTTGTTCTTCTCTTAGAGGTTATTTTGTCGTGTCTCACGTGCTTTGCTCATTAGCTAACCTCAAAAGCATGCACTTTAGGTTTAATTTCTCAGGTCAAATTCCAAGATAGTGGAGTATCCTGAGCTTAAAGCTCTTGCATGCAGTGTATGTGCAGTAGAGATTTTGCACAATGTTATTTGTAATCCTGTGACAAGTCTTTCAGTGAATCTTCACTCCCTCCTGTATCTTTCCCTGGTAGGTCTATGAAGAAGCCTTCAAGAGGGGTCGTGAGAACTCAGCGTCGCAGACGTTCCAAGTCTCCAATTCTCCATCCTCCAAAGTTTATCCATTGCAGCACAAAGTCACATTCCACGTGCAACCAGCTAGTGCACAAGAGCCAGAGTGATGCCCCAGATGACAGCAGTGGGTTTGGGATGCCAGTCCCAAAGGAAGCTTGTGCACACAAACGATGCAGTGTTGCTGCTGACGTCGGCCAGAAGAGGGATGATGTTGAGTCTTTGGGACCTTCTGCTAGACAGCCAGTATCAGAGAACAGGCAGGAGGACTCCTCAGCTGCCGTTTCTCTAGTATCCAAAGGAAACCTAAAGACTACAGAGCTTTCCGACTTCCAATCTATGTCCAAGCTGAACACGAATAAGCCATGTGCCTGTGCAGATAAAGCCTGTCAATGTAAAAGGTGGCACGATATGGAAGTGTACAAATTCTCTGGCTTACAGAACACCCTCCTGTTGGCCCCTGACAGGAGGACAGTTTCTGAGGACCACTCCCAGTGTTTGCCATCAAGAACTCCTTCAAGTTCTCCACGTTCTTGCTCTGAGCAAGCCAGGGCCTTTGTGGATGACGTGACTATTGAAGATCTTTCAGGATACATGGAATATTACTTGTATATTCCAAAGAAGATGTCTCACATGGCAGAAATGATGTACACCTGACAGCAGCAAGCACTAAAAACGGAAGGGTGGGTGGTTTAAATCTGCCCTCTGTCACACCCATGTGAGCTGCAACACAATCCCTGCTCGCTGTGCTTGCAATAAAAACACTTCTTTGCATCTTAGCTAGTGTTCGTTATTTAAGCTGGACAAGCAGTTAGCTTAAGCATCTTACAGTTTAAGCTTGGAGTAGATAATGACGTGAACACGGTGAACATGTTTAGAGCACACCTGCCTATACTTAAGTGACCTAACATTTGAGAAATTCTACTTTGTTTTCTAAGTCCTTCTGTTTTGCTTTGTAGGACAAGAAAAGTTTCTAATCTTGGTGATTAGAGCTCTTAACTGTGAGCAACTTGGTGTAATTCAGTTTCTTTGAAATTGGTTTGACTTCAGGTTGTAACGCTTACACTTGTGGTTTTGGACCATCTCTTGTCTTCTTGGTACTATTACCACTCTAGGCAAATTCGGGAGACAGTTGTCTTTTCTTGGGTTGGAGGTATTACTTCTTGGTACTTAAAGAGGCTTTGTTTCTGATCAGCTGAACAGGCATCCTCCTGCCCTGTCTTTGATGATATTAGTTAGTGGGGTCGAATGCTCTTAGGTTAACATAACATTTGCTTGCTAGGCTGCCTGATGAGAAACGAAAATAGAATGATCAAAGCAAGGTTGTTTCAAGAGGTTTTCTGATCTCTGTAATGTTGTTTAGTGGAAAATATAAAGCAAGCACGACCTTTTGTTGAATGTCCAGTGGGCCTTAGAGAGTTGTCTGCAGAAATACTCTGCTTTCTTCAGGGGGGATTGCTTCTTCAGTTAACCAAAGGAAAAATGAGATGATGGACTCTGTTCAGTGTGGTTTTTTGTGAAGGCCAAAACAGCATTTGCTCGCTTCAGTTGTCTTAATTCATGCACTGTGGTGGTTTTTTGGTTTGTTTTATTTTAGCTTTGTTCAGTCTGCTCCGTAACACCAAGTATAACCCATAGACTCAAGTGAACAGTTGTCAGCTGCACAGTAGGGAAATCTTGAGCACTGTGTTTTCTTTCTCATCCCCTCCAGCCTTTTAACTGAACCCTGTCACTTTAGGTGCCTTGTCCAGGTCCAAAATATTGGTGGAGCTTTGCATTCTTCCTGAAACTTATTTCTTCAGAAACAACCCATTTGCCATACTTTGTGTGCCTCACCACAGTCTGTCTGTTATAACTATGCTCAAAGGAGCATCCCATCAAATAATGTGATTTGTTGAGGGAGAGATGAGTTGTGTTGTTTGTCTTTACTATTTGCAGTACCTGAACTTTTCTGACCTGTAAGGTCTGGAGAAGAAATGGAGACAAACACTTCCCTGCAAAATTCTTTGGTGTTACTCTTGGGTTTTTTTGGTCATTTCTGTGGCAGTACCTAGTATCTTAGAACTAAGTTTTTTTTGCCTGTTTTGCCAGTTCTGAAATGTCACTTACCCCTTGCAGAGTGTACTTGGGTCCCGCATCTCTCTTCCATTTTTCCCTACTCTTAAATAGCTGTATTTCTGCAATTATTTGGTGACTATTGTCTGCAATACTGGACTGCAAAGTGCAAAATGACCTTACTTCTCAAATAATTATTTTTTACTGTTCCCAAATGCTTGCAGACAGCAGCCACAGCACCGTTGTGGGGCTGAGAACACCTTTGAAGACCACGCTGCTTTTTACTATTTCTTTCATCAGTCACCACAGACCTGTACCTGGTCAAGTGCTCAGTAGAAAGCAGATGGAAGTCCAGGAGGTCATGTTAAAAAAAAAAAAAAAGAGAGAGAGAGAAGAAAGATGCGACCTGGTGCAGACTGGGAAGAGAAGCCGCGTGAACTGGTGCAGACTGGGAAGGGAGGCGAGCAGAGCGGTGCCACTAGAGGTCACCTGCGGGCTGGCCGGGTGGTGCGGCTCCTCCAGCCTCTTCAGCCTTCAGGGGAGAATGTTGTGACTTTATTTTCCTGACAAAATGAAGAAATAAGAGCAGCTCTGGGTGGTGCCTCAGCACGCACGCAGCGTTGGTGCTTTCCGAAGTTTGATTGTGTGGGTATGTTAGACAGCGGTCAACAAAAGCTCATTAAATGCCAACATCTGCATAAATTATTCATGTTTAAACAGAGTGTACTATCAGTTCACAACTGTGCTGTGTAATTAGGAAGACTCGTTATGTGAATAATTACATAGTCCTGAGCTTGGCATCCTCTTAGGGCCATTACAACATCTTTGGGCTGTAAGTGTTGGAACACCATGAAATAGAAGAGTTTGGGCAGCTGCAGCTGGTGCCTTAACACTTTCCCTTCTGTAACTACCGTGTGTTTTAAGATTGACAAAACAAAAACCTCTGGGTTCTGCTTTGAGAAAGTGTGAATTTCCAGCTCTTAATTATGCAGAGAGAACTTTGAAAGCGTGACTGAGTAGTCTAAAAGCTTTAGCTTAAAAAAAACCCCAACAAAACAAATTGAGACAATTTCAAAAGTTGACGGTTTGGGTTTTTTTTTAAATCTTCTGCCAAGAGGCAGTTCTGAGTTGTGTTGGAGTCCCTTACTGAAGTGCCTATTCCTTCCTGTGGCTCAATTAAGAGTGAAGCCTTTTGGAATTTTATAGTGAGCAGTTGGTCCTTCTCACCTGTGCCTGCAGGTATTTAGTAGTTTGTGTGCTGTAAATATGTACTTAGCTTTTCTTGTAATTATATATTGGATGGTTCTTCCTATACTACTTCTTCCTAGAAACACCGATGGGGAGGTTGTCTGAGTTGTAAACCTGTGTTAGGTGAGTCTGACACTCGCTCTTGTCTGTGGCAGCTTTGTCCCAGAGCTCAGCGTGGGTCTTGGAGCTGGTCTCCAAGGGCAGAGCACAGCCTGCTGATGGCATGGTCTCACCCCACAGCTCCTGCAGCTTCTCAGGATGTGGTGGTCAGTGAGGAGAAGGTCATCTCATCATGGTCTTGCTGTGACAGCGTCTTTAGGAGACGGGACAGTGTGGCTGGAAGAAGAGAGGCCTTGGATTAGGCTGTTAGCTGGTGGTTTGTTCCCTGTTCACTCTCCCATCTGTATTTGATGCCATGGATTGTTAGAGGCAAGGTGGGCTGTCACTGTTCTTCATGTGTCTGCAAATGTCCCAAGGGCTGGGTCTCACCTTTCTTTTCCAACCCTAGTGCGACTAAATGATGCTTCCAGCTGTTAAACAGAAGGAATTTCGGTAGGTTCGTTGTCATTCCCTCCCTCTCCCAAACAGCTGTTTGTAGATCTGTTTCACTACCCCAAAGCAGCTCTGGAAATTCACTTTGGAGGTAGCAGCGGTGTGAGGAGGCTGAGTGCCATCAGCCGGTGAGGGCTGTGCTCCTTGCTCTGCCTCTGCCCGTCGGGAGCGGCCCCGCCGGAGGGTGCTCCCTGCCCGGCTCTGCCCTCTCCCTCCCTCCCGGGGTCCGGGGGAGCGGGCTCGGCTCCCCGCCCGCCCCCTC
>NW_010306255.1:0-6676 GCF_000700745.2 Antrostomus carolinensis
AGCTGCTCCATGTCTCTCTCTAAGGAGGAGACTTAGTCCACAGGACATTGATTTGTATAGAATCATAGAGTGTATTGGGTTGGAAGGGACCTTCAAAGGTCATCTAGACCAACCCCCCTGCAGTATGTAGGGACATCTTTACTAGAGCAGGTTGCTCAGAGCCCCATCAAGCCTGACCTTGAATATCTCCAGGGGCAGGGCCTCCACTACCCGATCCACCACCCTCATATTGAAGAACTTGTTCCTAATGTCCAACCTAAATCTGCCCTTTTTTAGTTTAAAACCATCACCCTCGTCCTATTGCTCCCTGCCCCTGTGAACAGTTCTTCCCCAGCTTTCTTAGAGGACCCTTCAGGTACTGGGAGGCCACTAGAAGGTCTCCCCGGAGCCTTCTCTTCTCCAGGCTGAACAGCCCCAACTCTCTCATAGGAGCACCTCACATAGCAGAGGTACTCCAGCCTTTTGATCATCCTGGTGGCCTCCTCTGGACACACTCCAACAGGTCCATGTCCTTGTGTTGAGGGCTCCAAAACTGGATGCAACTATGTCTCTTTCCTTTCTTTTTATGTTTCCTAGGGATGACGTAGAGAGCGAGCGCTGGCAGAGCCGGCGTGTGCCTGGCCCGTACTTTCATCCTTCAGGAATTCACTTGGATCCGTGTATTTTTTCTTGCCGTACACAAAATTCCCCTTGGCTGAATATCTTTGATTTTATGGGTTGTACGGCTTGTGTTGCCTTTCCAAAGTCAACTCTTTCTTGTGGGCAGGAGGTGATGGAGAAGCCTGGATTTGGAGAGCAAAGCTTGTCTTTTCCATCGTGCCGTATGGAGAAGTTTCTAGTGCTTAGAAGTAAAATTAGAAGAAAAATGGGGCCCTGGAAGGTGGGACTGATGTTCTGTCTCTCTGCTACATAGTATGAGGTTCATTCCTTCCCATGGCTGCTCTGAAGAGGACACAGGTCTGTAGGACCTGTGGGTGAAGGACTTGATTCTTCGTGCTGGCTGGCCCACCGTGGCCACCATGGATGGTAGTGAAGCCAAGAGTTACTCTTATTCCCCATGGGCACACCAGCCTGTTGGCATTTCCTAGAATCCCAGAGTGGTTTGGGTTGGAAGGGACCTTCAAGCTCATCCAGTTCCAACCCCCCTGCCAGCAGCAGGGACACCTTCCACTAGACCAGGTTGCTCAAAGCCTCATCCAACCTGACCTTCAACACTTCCAGGGAGGAGCAGCCACAGCTTCTCTGCCCAACCTGGGACACTGTCTCACCACCCTCACACCAAACAATTTCTTCCTCACATCTCAGCTCCATCTCCCCTCTGACACTTTCAAGCCATCACCCCTTGTTCTCTCACTCCCTGCCCTTGGCCAAAGTCCCTCCCCAGCCTTCCTGGAGCCCCTTCAGGTACTGGGAGGCCACTAGAAGGTCTCCCCGGAGCCTTCTCTTCTCCAGGCTGAACAGCCCCAACTCTCTCAGCCTGTCCTCACAGCAGAGCTGCTCCAGCCCTCGCATCATCCTTGGGGCCTCCTCTGGACTCTCTCCATTTCCTGCCTCATCGCCTTCAAAACCTTCTGTAGTGGCAAACGAAGGATGGGTTTGGTGCTGGGAGTTCAAACTTCCATCAGGATGGGTTGGACTTCTCTGTGAGGAGCAGGGAGCAAACCCACTGGGGTCTACAAGGTGGGAAGAGACCTTCGGCTCTCCCTCCATCTCCTCATTTGATCCTGAAGAGCAGAGAGCTGCTGGGAGCTTTGGTGTCAGGTCATGGACCGCTGCTGAGCCATGCATGGTTGGGTTCCTTGCTGTGTGCTGGAGCTTTGCACTTCCAGGATGCAATTAAATCAATTAATTCCTGGAGTTTGCCGGCACTCGGGGATCTGCTGGTTCGATAGTCAGGAGTTTAAAAGAAAACAAATGTGTGTGGTGATGGAGTAGACATCAGTAGATGGAGTAGACAGCTCAGGAGAAATGAAGTTAAACTGACTTGTTGTTCCCCATGTCCCCAAAATCCAGTCTGTGTGTGTGTCCCTTGCTGGAAGCACTGGTCCCGTGCTTGGTTTGTACCTCAGCTTCCCTCTGCAACCTGGGATGAGTCTCCATCCCCCAGCCATAGCCCTTCAAGGGTTGGGAAAAATGGGGCAGGGAAGTGGAATTCATCTTCAGAAACTGTTGTAGCTGTCAAAATGTTCAGTCTTTCAGAACTTGCATCTTTCATCTCTTGCAGATCAGTCGAGTTCTTGATCGGTGGCTTTTAACCCACGTTGCATCAGTGATGTTTGAACTTTTTGTCTCCCTCATGGCATAGCGGGAGTGGGGTGTAGAAATGACCTGTCCTGGGTCACCCGACCTGCCATGGTCCCTTCTCCTCCATACCAGCAGCAGTGGAAAGCTTCTCCTGAAGGGTGTAGGCATCTCACACTTCTTCCCTGTCCCCAGCCCTGCAGGACCAGCAGGTGGGTGTGGATGTGGAGAATTGAGACAGTGGGTTTTCGCTCCACCGCGTCCCCGAGCTGACAGCTTTTATTAACCTGCTGCCTCCTCAGAGCTGGTGATAATTAAGATTTCTGCACATCCTGCTTATCTTCTAGGAAGGAAAGCAAACACCAGCCCTCCAGGCTGGATGGACGTGGTGCTCTCTCCCTGAATTTATCCTCCTCCCAACACCATGGGTTCTGCTTTAAGAGGTGATGCAGGATCAGGCAAGGTGGATCTCCCTGTTGCCTTCACCTCTAGTTCTCCCCTTGAGGTGAAAGTAAATCCTTCCTCATAGAATCATTAAGGTTGGAAAAGATACTCATCAGCTTCCTCCTCTACAGCCCTAATGACCATGGGGACAAGGGCTCAATGTAGGGTTGCTGCAAGGTCTCCTGGTGACCTTGAGCATGTCCCATCCAGCCTTGACTTGAGCATCATCGTTATTACTGTAATGATGGAAGCATTGCTTGAATCATAGAATCACAGAGTGGTTTGGGTTGGAAGGGACCTTCAGGCTCATCCAGTTCCAACCCCCCTGCCAGCAGCAGGGACACCTTCCACTAGACCAGGTTGCTCAAAGCCTTGATGTTGAGAGGGGATGTTCAGGCCAGGATGAGTAACAGGAACCAAGAGAAACCCAATTGTCCACAATTCCCAGGCTGTGCAACGCGTGTTGGGTTGATATCCCAGAGCCAGAGGGTCCATCTGGCAGCATCTCCCATGAGGCTCAAGCAGAAGATGGAGGGCTCACAGGCTAGATGAGAGACAGAAGGAAATTGGGGTAAAGTACCAAGAAAAAGAGGATTTAGTTGGAAGGCAGATGTTTCTGCAGGCCGGATCGATGACATATGGATATAGGGATTTCCCCCCACACCCCTCAAGAAGCGTTGAACAAAACAGATGTGACATTTATTTTGGACAACTTCAGCCACCAAAAAAACAAACCAACCAACGTTGAGTCATGACTTTACATCTCTCTCCTTCTTTTGTTGGGGATGAGGTCAGAAAAAAAAAGAAGTTCTTTTTAAAAATCCCACCCCAAAACTAACACCACATGGAAGGAGATGAACGAGTGACTCTCTTTCTCACCCATTGCCTCTTCTCTACCCACATCACAGCTTCAGCTTTTCTTCTGGCATCTGCAAAAGTTTTAAAAAAAACCCCAAAACATAAAAAAATAAAAAATGAAGGTTTGTTTTGACCCTGGCGATGAGAAGAACAGCTGATGATGAACTTGTGAGGAGAACAATATAGACGTGTCCTTGCGACACTTCAAGTATGCTCTTAATTACCTCTAATTGAGCCTGTGGATGCACAGATGGGTTGGATTTTGATGAGAAATAACTGGAATAGGAGAGATTTTTCCAACATTGTCATTTTCTTAAAAACAACCGACTCATTGTGTTTCTCTCCGAGAGATGTTTGTGTTCTTTGGGGGGGGGTTTTTTTTGGGGGGGTCAAATTCATCCAAAATGTAGGAAATCCATTTTAGAAATAAGCAGTTCTGTTAGAATTAAGTCTTTGGTGGCCAGCTCCATCTTCCACGCTGTCAGTTCGAATCACTGGGGTTGTTTGTATCTGCTAGAGGTAGCGTTGGCCGTCTTTGGGAAGCTGTTGGAGTTGCGTTGATGTTCTTAGGAGAGCAGAAGCCTGAAGCTGTGATAACTCCCATCATTTTTTGGTATTTTTTGTTGTTGTTAATTTGGAAATGACATTCATGTCATGATCCCCAAGGTTGTGTTGGAATATTGGTGTTGGCAGGTGTTTCATCCTCCGTGTCAAGGTTTTGGTCTCTCTTAGGATGTTTGTTAGCATCCCTCAAAAAAAGCATCTTCTTCAGGTGGCACGTTACAGGACCAATGGAAGAGGAGAGACTGTAGGGTTGGAAATCATCGAATCATAGAATGGTTTGGGTTGGAAAGGACCTTAAAGATCATCCATTTCCAACCCCCATGGTGTGGACAGGGTTACCAACCACTAGACCAGGCTGCTCAGGGCCCCATGCAACCTGGCCTTGAATGCCTCCAGGGATGGGGCATCCACAGCTTCTCTGGGCAACCTGTTCCAGTGTCTCACCACCCTCTGGGTGAAAAATTTCTTCCTCATATCCAACCTAAACCTTCCCTCTCTTAGTTTAAAACCATCTCCCCTTGTCCTGTCACTCTCTGCCCATGGAAGAAGCCGCTCTTGGTCTTGTTTCTAAGCTGTGGTTTCACCTGCCTGGCCATGGGCAGGTCAGTTCAGCTCTTGTGCTTCTTCTCCATTCCCCCTCTTCCTTTTTATTTCTTCTGATTAGTCTCCTTGAGACTAATGAGTCTCTGGTGAGTAGATGCAGTGGTGCATTGGGGTAGCAAGAGGGACTTGGTGGGTCTGGGACCTCCCTGCGTTGGGCCAGGGACTGGTGCTGTATCCAGATCTGTGGACTAAGAACCAGGGGAGCAAGATCAACATGGATATGGAGAAACATCTTTGAGAAGCTCCAAACCTTTGGCCTTGCTGGTGGCTTGAGTTCAGCCCTGGAGGAGCTGTGGTCTGTGTCACAGGCACTTGCTTTGCTGCTCAGCGTGGTGCACATCATCACAGCTTTACTCATTGACACGGCTGCTGTAGGACCATGGACTTGTGCACCAGCTGATTGCACGACCAAGCATAAAGCTGCTGATGGCAATTATAATCTCCATAGTGGTGGAGTGGAATAAAAACCACCCTACATCATCTGGAGTTTGCACCATGACATGGAGTTTCTTTAGAGCAGCAGGTTCAAGGCATCTTTGGGATGAAGCTTCATCCATGTGCATCTGGAGAAAGGTGAGAGGCCAACACTCTTTGCGTTGATGCAACGCTTTGGTCTTGCTCCTGCCATGGTCAAACATCTCCCTGGGAGTCCTGATGAGCAAGCAGTGCTGGTGGGGACACCAGCAGCATTTTATACTGTCTCTTAGAAGATTTTGTTGATGGTTTGTGACAGCAGAGGAGCAATCAGTTTGCATCACATAGTTCCTCATATTAAGCCTGAAAACTGCTTCTCATACCTCGTGACTGAACTAATGAGCTTCTTTTCATCACCATCCCACCATCCTTCTTCTGCTTCTGTTCTCCAAAGCCAGCAGAATATTAATGTTCTTACAAGAATCCACTGTTTAGAAATGATGTTTCTGGTGAAACAGCCCCGAGCACAAGCAGTGGCAGGCAGGGCTTCCTTTCACCAGCAGCCCAACCCTTCACCTCTGTGAAGGACATCAAGCCATGGTCTTACCCTCTCCCAACGGGGCTTTCAAACCGAGTCATCCTCGTTATTTTTAGACCCAATGACATTTTTTGGCTTGTTAGCCCTGGCAAGTTTTCCTGTAAAATAAACGACTTTTACAATAAAAAGAAACATGGAGTGTGTTACATCAAGGGCTTCACTCAAGCCAAGGATTTCAGCTGAGGCTGCAATGTTGTCCTTAGTTCACCTCTCTAGGGCATATGGTCGCTCTTGCCAAGCCATGGTCCTGCAGCAGAGCATCCTGGTGGGACAGTTGACTTTACCTGTCATTTCCCTGCTCGTTTTTTTCCTTTTAATTCAATTATTGAGAGGAAAGATCTCCACTTCTGGAGACTCATTGTTTTGGTGAGAGCAAGTTAAACCTTCAAGAGGAAGGTTTAAACCCCAGAAAGTTTGTCTAGAACCTCACTGAAGCTCTTCTCACCCAGAGCTGATGATGCAGCACTTTTAGTTTTCCAATCTCTACATTTTTTCAAGAGTTTGCTTTTTCTCCCTTTCCTTATATTTACTTTGGCATCGTTCCTTCTGTCAAACATGCCAAAAACACAGCGGGGGATGAACTCGGATCTCTGGTCATGGCTGGTTTGCTGGCATCTGCTCAGGGTTTCTGATTTCAGTGGACAAGCTCTCGTGCCCGAGGCATCGATTGCCTGCGCTCATGTTGCTGAGATGATTTCAGGAAGCGCGTTGGCCGTAGCGCCGGTGACGCAAGTGTTAGCAGGAGTGGCCCGGACGGGCTCTTCCCCGGAGCACGGGGTTTGCACAGCAGAAATATTTCAGTTATTCTGGAGAAGAGGTGGGTCACTGGGAAGGTGGTGAGTCAATAGAGAATCATAGAGTCCCAGGCTGGTTTAGGTTGGAAGGGACTTTCAAGCTCATCCAGTTCCAACCCCCCTGCCAGCAGCAGGGACACCTTCCACTAGACCAGGTTGC
>NW_010306255.1:7039-14621 GCF_000700745.2 Antrostomus carolinensis
TCCTTGTGCTGTTGGTGGCCCCAGCACTGGAGGCAGCACTGCAGGTGGGGTGTCAGGAGAGCGGAGCAGAGGGGCAGAATCCCCTCCCTCCACCTGCTGCCCATGCTGCTCTGGGTGGAGCCCAAGACATGGTTGGCTTTCTGGGTTTTAATATGAAAACCAGAGTCTTCAAGCAGCCAGGATGTGGAGGAGATGCTCATGGCTGTGTCCATCCCTCTGCACTGCTCTGAGGTCGGGAGGAACCTGTTTACAGATGTGATCTGGGACTCAGAGGACTTTCAGAAGCTGGTGGGACTTTAATCATACCTCTGTGAGCATGAGATGAGTCAGAGCTGATGGCTTTTGATGAGCGGCCACCTTGTGTTGGGCTGGGCAGCAGGTGGGAGGTACTGGACCACTGAATGCATCCCGCTGCACTTTTGGGGTGACTGAATGAAACATGGGGGAAATCTGGGCTGTGGGAAGTGAGGATGTGTCTTCTAAGGTTCTTCTCATTAAAAATCCAGCTTTTAGAAAGTAATGGAAGAAATGAAGGGAATTAAGTTGAAGGACTTAGTCCTTCTACTCTCTAAACTACTAATTTCTTGTCCAGGGTCCCATTACTTTATTTCTTCGAGGTTGTATCTTCTCACCATGAGAAACTCTTGTGAAAATTGAATGAAGAATTTGGAGAGTGGCATTATCCAGTGTTGAATTATTGTGGTTACTGGAGAAATGACTCTAGCCAAGCATGGCCAGCAATGTCCACAGCTGTGTTATTTCCTGGAGAAGCTCCTTCTCTTGGTGTAACATGTTCTACGAGGTTTTTGACTATGTCCTATAGATCTTTGTAGTCCTCTTTAGGTTATTGGAGAAGACTGTCTTGAGTTCTCAGATCTAACAGTGTCACAGTCTTTGGCCAAACTCTTTTAACACCCTTCAAGGTGAAGTGTCCAGAAAGAAACCTTCAGTGGTTTTCTTGCCCTTATTGGCAAGAAAATGATTTTATTCAGTTAAATATAAAAAATATAATTAATAATTAATAATTAAGGAGCGTTAGCATGTTGGATATTGCAATGTTATGATCCTCATGACTTCTGGACCTTCTCTGGTTGCTTGGACCTCTCATTTGCCATAGCATGGACTACTTTACCCAACATCTGTGGAAATTAAACCTTAAAAATAATGGTGAAATGTCTGTGTGTTGGGGAGAGCTGGAACCCAGGAGGTGCTTGGTGTTGGGACTGACCAAGGACCAACCATGGTGGGAAGTTCTCTGCCAGGAGAAGGTTGGGGCTGGGAGATCTCTGTGTGGGAGACAACCTCAGCAGGAGGTGGGGAAGGGGTTCGTGGGAGGATGTCACATCCCGTTAAGAGATGAGTCAGTTTGCAGCTCTAATTAAAGCCCAGGCCATGTGCTGAGGGGAAAGGGGGTGGTGGGGGAGCAGGAGCACAGACACAATGCGAGGGGTGGAGTGTCCTCTGCCAACCGTGAGTCAGAGGAACCGGGGGGGAGATGTCAGAGAAGCTGAAGATGGGCTGAAGGAGAAGGCTTGCAGGAGAAGGAAACAAAAGAAAAGCAAACACACATCTCAGAGCTGTGTTTAGATGTTGAAATGGTGTAGGACCAGGAGCTAAAGTCTGTGGGGATACAGGGAAGAGCTCAGTCTGGGATGGAAGGATGATGGTACTGGTGGTGAGCACTCACTTGGCCAAATGGTGATCAGGGGACACCAAAAGGAGGGTAATGTGATCGTGTGTTGTCTTCCCTTCACACTGTTTCCTTCACAGGTGAGCTATTGATTCAATAAGAAAGACTTGAGTTGGGTTCATTACCTCTTCAGAGGTCACTTGGTCCATGTTTTCTGGCTCTGCCGTGGAAGAACTTCTCCTCCTGCAGCCACAAAAAGCTTCTCCTTACCCTGTCTCTCTCTCTCTCTCTGTTTCCAGGTACAAAATAGGTCAACCAACATGAGTGGCCTTGGGGACAGCTCAACGGACCCTGCCAACCCCGACTCACGGAAGAGGAAAGGTTCTCCCTGCGATACAGCCCAGAGGTAGGTGCTCCTCTCCCAGTCCATCCCCTGCCCAGGCTACTTTGTCATTCCCTCTGCGTCGCTCCATCCCGTCTGCTCGAGCAGATGGAGCCGGGTTTCAGCCACTCGGAAACGTTCACACTTCCCACCACAACTTCGCTTTGCTTTTAGCGGTGGCTGCGGTGGAAGATGGATGGAGCATGATGGAAATGCGGTTCCCCATCTGCTCTGCTTGTTGTTAGGTGGTGAATGATGATTAGAAGCTCGTTATGGAAGTTAATGTATTGATTTTCTAAACACAGAGCGCTCGGTTGTGTGGAGGAGCACCAAGAAAGCTTTCTCGGGGGAAATTCAAGGCAGATATTTCTGTGAGGTCTGCAGGTCATCCCAAAACCTTCTGCCTCTTCGTGTCACATGCCCCCTCCCTGGAAGTGTTGAAGGCCAGGCTGGATGAGGCTTTGAGCAACCTGGTTTAGTGGAAGGTGTCCCTGCTGCTGGCAGGGGGGTTGGAACTGGATGAGCTTGAAGGTCCCTTCCAACCCAAACCATTCCATGATTCCCCCCCAAAAAAAATCCATGTTTTTGTAATATTCAGAAACTTTGGTGGAGACCTTCTTGCTCCATGGTGCAATTCCAAACCAGGAGATATTTCTATCTGCAATATCTTCATTTCTGTGTGCTGATGCAAGCTGCTTCAAAGCTCAGCTCACTCCAGGAGGACACCTTCTGCTTAGGACAGAGCCTTCCTGTCCCATCTACCTCACCAAATGATTTAAGATTACAAAGTCCTGAATAGAGGCAGATGTCATCTCCTTCCACAAGCTCTTCCAGGCTCCCTGTAAATCCTGAGCACCTTTTTCCATGGTGTTATGAAGGATGAACGTAGAGTTCTCCTGCTGACTCCATGTCTCTGCTGCCTGGGATGTTGCTTCGCTCCTCGTGGCAGAATATTGATGCCCTGAGCAAACTCCAGTTGTATTTTCTGTCACTTCCAGCTCATACATGATATTGTAGACAATAGATGTAAAGGATACGATGTTCCAGTGGAGAGACATTAAGTGGTGGGTCGAGGATTTCTGTTTATTGCACTTTTTGGTTGCAACATCTCTCTTCTGCAGAGTTCACAGATCTCCTGACAAAGGCTCTGCAGGTCACAGCATCCCAGAATGGCCTGGATGGGAAAAGCCCTCCTTCTGTAGAGTTCACACACCTTCTGACAAAGGCTCTGCAGGTCACAGAATCCCAAAAGTGCCTCAGGTGGAAAAGATCTTGAAGATCATGGAGTCCAACCATGAACCCAACACTGACAAGTCCCCTATGACTAACCCATGTCCCTCAGCACTGTGTCTACACGACTCTTCAATCCCTCCAGGGATGGGGACTCCACCACTGCCCTGGGCAACCCCTTCCAATGCCTCAGAACCCTTTCAGCAAAGAAATTCTTCCTCACATCCCATCTCAACTGCCCTGACCACAACTGGAGCCCATTTCCTCTTGTCCTGTCCCTTGCTCCTTGGTTGAACAGACTGACTGAACAGACCAACCCAAAGTTCATGGCTTAGTTGTGCCATTAAATTTCAGAAGACATTTTGATAGCACTCGTAGTTGTCTTATTCCTACCAAATCCTTCTGTAATCATGTGAAATATTTCCCTTTTCTGGTTGAGTCATTTGAGTTGTTGCTCTGCAGCCCTCGCTGCTCTCTCCGGGCTGTTCTCAAAGCTGGCCCATGTCCTGGAGGTGAGTGTGGAGTGAAACTGTTGGTCTTTGGGTCCATATGGCAGAACCACAGGGAGCAAGGTGGGCTTGGACACCACTTCTTGAAGGAACTGTTCTGCAGATGGATGAGCACACATTTGGCTTTGCTTTATCTGGTCTGCTTTTGGAAAGCAGATCTCTTGGGCTTTGTTTCCTAACCCCTAAGCACCCCAAGAAAGCCTTCTGCTGCTGACACCAGGGGTCTTTCAGAATATATAGGGTGAGATCATAGAGAAGCAGAAACTTCTGGATGAAGTACTGGAACAGGTTGTCCAGAGAAGCTGTGGCTGCTCCTCCCTGGAAGTGTTGAAGGCCAGGTTGGATGAGGCTTTGAGCAACGTGGTCTAGTGGAAGGTGTCCCTGCTGCTGGCAGGGGGGTTGGGACTGGATGACCTTTAAGGTCCCTTCCAACCCAAACCATTCTATGATTCTATGATTCTATAAGTATTTTATTGCCCTGTCCAAGCACGATGAGTTTTTACACCCACAAAGCACCTACAAGCATTTTTAGAAGTTTTCACTCAAATACCTGTCCTTGGGTTGGCCATCTGACCCTGAACAGTGGAGCTGAAGGATGTTACCAAAAATCTAACAGAGAAATCCCCACCAGTTCTGTGTCTTCCTTCCTCCGGACCATCTCCCAGCTTACAGCCATGGTGGGGATGGACCTCATCCTCCTCCCTGGGTTGGCCAGAAGCTCCCCTGGAGCAAATCTCCTTTGTTAAAACTTGGAAGGTTGAACTCTTGCTTTTGATGATCCTTGAGAGTCATAAAGAACATCCCACAGCTGTAATATTCTCATGATGCTTTTATGAAAGGAAAATTGGCCAATTCTCCCTCCTCCAACGTGAAAGTTGCCACAGCAACAGCGACGTGAAGGGTTTTCATGCCATGAGCTCACCCACAACACAGGGAAATTTTTTTCTCTCCCCTCTGCTGTTGATTTTTGGTTCACGATGAGAGATCAGAATTAATTTGACCTTCACTAAAATACACACTGCAGCTCCTTCAAGAAGCGTTTGCTTGGTCATTGCCAGGGAGCTGGTGTCACCGACACCTGTGCAAAAAAGAAGGTGATGATGTCCATGGCTGGACCCAGCGCTTTTGCAGCAGGTGGACATCCAACCTACCTCTGTCAAGCTGGTTTTGGTGCTAGTGACCCTTTAGCACCCGTTGGCAGCTGCCTACCAGGGAAGTGAGGGCTCCTGCACCCACCCAAACCCGAGGAGTTTCCAGGTTGCTCCATGTGTCTTCTGTGGACTTCACAAAAGTGGTGGTCCGAGCAGGAACACACCTTGTGTTCTCCACACCCACAGCTGCCTTTGCCTTTTCTTTTTCCTTTCTTTTTTTAATTCTTCTGCTCCACTGAGTTAAAGGAGGACGAGTCATTCCTGTTGCCCCTCTAGGCAGTCACAACACCTGGAGAGACATGGGCAGGAGGAGAAGTGAGGTGATGGAAAGTGAACTTGGGTATCAAGGGGAGGTTCATCATGGAAGCTTATCCTTGTGGTCATCAGATATTTTCATGTGAGAGCAAGTTTTAAGCAGCAGCAAAGTGCCCAAGAGACACCACCGAGCTGTCAGACCTGGATATGGAGCTAATAAAGTGGCTGGAATTAGGGAAAAATCAAGAAACATCTGTGCAGCCTCCCCCAGGAGCTCCTTAGAGGGGAGGGCTGGTGGTGTCTCATCCCCTTTTGGACAGATATGGTTTCTAAAAGGTCTCTGCAGAGTTATCAGGAGAGAAAATAAACCAAACCTCTTCATGTTCTGGTTGACTTGCATTCTCAGCAGAGAAAATAAACCAAACCTCTTCTTGAAGCCTTCAGCTGGTAGTGGAGCTTGTTTCACCACGTAGCACAACCCAACGGCATCTGCGGTGGGACAAACATCTCCTACCGAGGTGAACTTTGGGATTCAGCTTTATAATCAGTGTTTTCTCAGCCCCTCCATGAGCAGTGGGGCCTCTTTGAAGTAAGAAACATCTCACCATGCCCACAGGCATCTCAGCACCTTCTTGGTGTCCAGGGAATTTTTAAGTGATGCTTCTTAAATAGTGCATTGGGCATCTTGTGGAGGTTGCTACAAAGAATTAAGTGGCTTATTGAAAACCAACCTAATAAAAGGCATCACCAGCAGTGTAGAGCCATGTGGGGCATTTTGAGGTGTCCTCATTTCATCCCATGGTTGATGTAGAAGAAGGTATTTAGGGAAAATGTGTTTCTCTGTGTCTCTCAAGTATGTACGGTTCGTTTTGGTGGGTTTGATGCTTATAACATCTTCTGTAAAGAGATATATCCAGGGTGGCTTCAATGATGGCCATGTCATAGCACAGGAATAATTTGTTCTCAATTCCCACAATTTATAAATAGTTGGGAGGAGAATGTGGAGCTTCTGCAGTGGCCAGGAGAGAAAAGAAAAAGAGAAAAGCTGCTTTTGCTGGGACAAAAAGGTTCATCCTCTCTGTGATTCTGTGATCTCATGAGTATTTTTCATCTTTGTCTTGTCACTGTTGATTCAGGGTTTCACTTTGAGGAATTCCAGTGGATGTCGTTAAGTTTGAGGTGTGAATTTCAGATTAAACTGGGTGAATCCTTGAAAAAAAAGAAAAAGAAGAGGCTGTATATAACTAGTTGTTATTATTTTTGTTATAACTCATTTTATAACTATTTTTGAGAGGAAAGCAGAGTCCTGAATCTTAGAGGTCTGGTTTTGTTGGGAGTGTCTGGTTAACCCCATGTATCAACCTTGGCATTCATTCTGATTATTTTTATATGAATAAAAATATACAAAAGCCTGAATGTATTTTAGAGATTTACTCCCCAGTATTTTGGAGATAGTTGGATTATATCACTCATCACTCCAACCAGTAGTTGTATTTTTGGGTTCTTGTCCATAGAATCATAGAATCATAGACTGGTTTGGGTTGGAAGGGACCTTCAAGCTCCGCCAGTTCCAACCCCCCTGCCAGCAGCCCGGACCCCTTCCACTAGACCAGGTTGCTCAAAGCCTCATCCAGCCTGGCCTTCAACACTTCCAGGGAGGAGCAGCCACAACTTCCTTGGCCAACCTGTTCCAGTGTCTGACCACCCTCACAGTGAAAAACTTCTTCCTAATATCTCATCTAAACCTCCCCTCTTTCAGCTTAAACCCATTTCCCCTTGTTTTGTCATTAATTGCCCTTAGGAAAAGTCCCTCCCCAGCTTCCTGGAGCCCCTTCAGGTACTGGGAGGCCACTAGAAGGTCTCCCCGGAGCCTTCTCTTCTCCAGGCTGAACAGCCCCAACTCTTTCAGTCCAGTGCCCAGGTGTGACTTTACTGAACAGTAGGAAAAAAAGTCATTAATGTGACTTTTAATTGAATTTTTTCTTCCTCTCACAGCAATGAAAAGCGGCGACGGGAACAGGAGAACAAATATTTAGAGGAGCTGGCGGAGCTGCTGTCTGCAAACATCGGGGACATCGACACTCTGAGTGTCAAACCTGACAAATGCAAGATCCTCAAAAAGACGGTTGATCAGATCCAGCAGATGAAGAGGTTGGAGCAAGGTAAGGCAGCAGCCTCCTGCCTTGGTGTGTGGGGAAGCTTCTGAGTAAGAAAGTTCTCCTGGTACCTGTCAGACACAGAACTGTAGCAGATAATCGTGATTTAACTCATGAAAAATCATGACATCATAGTTCCAGTTGCAAAAATTTTCCTTCTCCCACTTTTATGAAAGCATTCATCCAAAAAGATCATAGAATCATAGATTCATGGAATGGTTTGGGTTGGGAAGGACCTTAAAGCTCATCCAGTTCCAACCCCCCTGCCA
>NW_010306255.1:14683-16998 GCF_000700745.2 Antrostomus carolinensis
CCAGGGAGGAGCAGCCACAACTTCCTTGGGCAACCTGTTCCAGTGTCTGACCACCCTCACAGTGAAGAACTTCTTCCTAATATCTCATCTAAACCTCCCCTCTTTCAGCTTAAACCCATTTCCCCTTGTTTTGTCATTAGTTGCCCTTAGGAAAAGTCCCTCCCCAGCTTTCTTGTAGCCCCTTCAGGTCCTGGGAGGCCACTAGAAGGTCTCCCCAGAGCCTTCTCCCTTCCAGGTTGAACAGCCTCAACTCTCTCAGCCTGTCCTCACAGCAGAGCTGCTCCAGCCCTCGCATCATCCTGGTGGCCTCCTCTGGACTCGTTCTAGCTGCTCCATGACTCTCTTGTGTTGTGATATGCTTTGCCCTCATTGTTTGGCTTGTTTAGGATGCCACCTTCGTTTCTGGTGCAAGGAGGCACTTCTATTCTGTGTTTTCATCCTGAAATCAATCCTTAGATTCAATAATCAGAAGTGCTTGTTAAACTGTCAGGATCAGGCCCATGAAGTGCTTATCAGCAATTACCTGCCTGCAGAAACCCCATTTTATAGCTGGGCAGGGTGAAGGATGGATTGCTCTGCCACATGGTGGCCAAGACTTGGGGAAGAACCATGTCCCCTTGTCAGATCTGTTCTCCTGCCAACCAAACAGATTCGAGGGGGCATGAATCCATCTGCCCCTGGTGAACAGGGCGCTGTAGCTGGTGAACAGGGAAGAGCTGCTTGAGAAGCCGTATCAAGGTTAAAATTCACCCCGGGTGTCAACTCAGAGACTGAAACGTAGAGGTCCAAAGGGCTCACGCAATGCACAGGAGAAGGGGTGAGGTGTATTATTGTAGAATCCCAGACTGGTTTGGGTTACCTTCAAGCTCATCCAGTTCCAAGCCCCCTGCCAGCAGCAGGGACACCTTCCACTAGACCACGTTGCTCAAAGCCTCATCCAACCTGGCCTTCAACACTTCCAGGGAGGAGCAGCCACAACTTCCTTGGGCAACCTGTTCCAGTGTCTGACCACCCTCACAGTGAAGAACTTCTTCCTTTATTTGGGTCCTTGCAATCCCAACATCCCTCCTAGAACTGCTGCAGGTGGGCTCCATCTTGCTCCGCATCATACACACTACAAGCTTCCCATCTCGTGCTCTCAGATACTTTCTCCTTCATGCAGATACTTTTTCCTTTGTGCAAACACTTTGTCCTTCGTGCACAAGGTGAATCCTGCTCAGTATTAGCGCTGAGAGCGCGTCATCCATCAAGCGTTGCCTGTGCCAAAGCTCCCACCTCGCGCTCCGAGTGGAGCCATGTTCCCTGATAAGAGATGTTAAATTGGGTTGAAGGGACCTTCAAGGTCATCCAGTCCAACCCCCCTGCAGTGAGCAGGGACATCTTCAACCAGACCAGGTTGCTCAGAGCCTCATCCAACCTGACCTGGAATGTTTCCAGGGATGGAGCTTCTACCACCTCTCTGGGCAACCTGGGCCAGTGTTCCACCACCCTCTGCATAAACAATTTCTTCCTCCTCTCCAGTCTGAATCTCCCCTCTTGGAGTTTCAAACCATCACCCCTTGTCCTACCACAAACCAGCCATTGCCATCCATCCTCCCAGCTCACTATTATTTTAGGCACTGAATTTTAAGGCAAGCTCAGTGTCAGAGCATTCAGCTCACGTTGCAGGAGCTGCCCACGCTTCCCGAGGAACCAGAACTTCCTTCTTTTACATTTCATTCACGTTGTGCCCGGGCTTTGAAAGGAGTTTGGTAGCTGGTGAGAACGTCCAGGTTCCTGCTTGCTGCTACTTCACTGGTCATTAGTTTTCTTGACATTGCCCAACTGGGCTGAACATTAACTAGGACAAGCACTACTTAAAAATATGATGCCTTGAGCTTTGCTCTGTGTTGCAGCCTTATCTAGTGCAACACCAAATTACTGAAGAAAAGAAACTTCACCTGTATTTGTTTTTAGCAGTTTACATCAGGAGGTAGGAAAAATAGGGCAAAAAGTCAGAATATTTGTGGCCAGAGGTAATTTTTTTGTCCTTGTAGTTCTATCGAGTGTTAGACATTGTGTTTTCCTACCCACGTCCTTCCTCCTCCTCCTCTCTCAGCCATAAAGCTGATTAATGTTTGTTAACTGCTGAGGATGTGGTTTTGTTGCTGAAATACTGTGAATCCTGCAGTGCGTGGCCGAGCTTCTCCTAATGCTCCGTTAAGAAAACCAACCTGGAGATGTGATTTCATGTGACAGAGGAGCTGGGGACTTTGGGCTTCGCAGTGATGTGTTACAGTGGGGTCAGGATCATAGAATCCCAGAGTGGTTTGGGT
>NW_010306256.1:0-535 GCF_000700745.2 Antrostomus carolinensis
ATGCAATAATTTAATTAAAAAAAATAATAAAAAGAACATAAGGGCCAGTGTATAAAGATTATACCAGCATTAATAGTGAAAATATTGTGTATTAGATATAATTCTGCAATATTCTATGTATATATAATTTACAGGTAAGGTGGTGTAAAAATCCAAGATATCTGATTATAAAGTATTTTTTTGATTTTTTTTTTGTTTGGTTTTGGTTTCGGTTTCGGGGGTTTGGGCTGGTTGTTTTTTTTTGTTTTTTTTTGTTTTCGGTTGTAGTATGGAGATTTTAGACGCTATCTTTATGATTTTTTTTTTTTTTTAATGCTTAAGTTACCTTTTTATAGACTTAAGCGCTGTTTTAATGGACATTGGACGCTGTTTTTTGAAATTCAAAAAAAAAAAAAAGAAAGGAATTAAAAACAACTTTTTGCTGAAGTCCAAAGATTTTTATTGCTGCATTTCACACGACTGTGAATCGAATAAATAGTTCTCCTATTTGTTCTATGAGTTTTACCTTTTTTGTTTTTCCCCACCCCTCCACTTT
>NW_010306256.1:690-2098 GCF_000700745.2 Antrostomus carolinensis
CATCTTAAAACACTCCGGAGGTCTTTTCCCGTGCCCCTACTCCCGCGTCACCCCCAGCGAGACCCACGGGCGTGCGTGGAAGCGGGATGCAGAAGTGGGGTTAACATCCTTCCCACCCCTCCACTTGTTGGGAAAACTTTGGGACCCCTCTCTCTGAAAAGCGGGAGCTGCTCCGGGATGCGTCTCGAACCCACGGCCACCCCGCGAGGAGTGGGAACGGGACCGGGACCGGCCCCGCTTCCCCTTTCCGGGGGACGGCCGTGGGTTGGGGTCCGGCTCCGTTCGAGCACCACCTCACATTTAGGAACGTGTCCAACCCCCTTCCCCGTCCACCCCCAAAAAAAGTAACACTTTTAGTTCCCTCTTCCCCTCCATCCTCATTACCGTCCCACGGCACGGTCCCTGCCAGCGTGACGCTTCGTGGCACTGTGGGAGTGGGTTTTTCTCCCTATGCCTCCCCTCTCCACGAAGACATCTCCTTGTAATCGTTTTTTTTGGGGGGGGTTCGAGGCGTTTTCCTACGTTTAACCCGTATTTACCGGAGTGTGGTGTCTGCCACCCCACGGCATGGGGAGGGGGGGGGAGCTATGTCCTGCGTGGGCCTGGGTGTGCGTGGGCAGCTGCACACAGGCTTTTCTTCGACGCTGTTCGTGGAGGGGGAAACTTCTCGCTTTGCCTTAAAACCTCTTTATTTTGCAGCTATAATAGACACTCATTGTACATAGCAGTATAAACGTAAAAAAAAAAGGGGGAAATAATCCAACTATAAAATAAAACCTGTAATTTAAAATTCTGTGAATAATCATCAGCTGCTTCGGAGCCAGGATGACATGGCATTGCCTTTTAGCAAGAAAGCAAAAGATTTTTTTTCTTTTTAATTCCCTCCAGTTTATAAAACATGTGCATTTTACAACTGCAGTATCAAATATTTATAATCGGATGAAATATGAATGTTTCTCTTTACAACTGTGCTCTCAAAATTGTGACCATTCTCGCTGCATTTTGTGTGTTTCAATTCTCGAGGATTGCATTAAATAGTATTAATAATAATAATAATAATAAAACCAACACACTTTATTACAAAATACAAACCGTGTCACTCAGGCGTTGCGATGGAGTGGTGCTATTAGGGACTGTATATCGTTATATATATATATTTATATATATATATATATATAGTCTTTTGATTGCAGTTCTGAGCATTGGAGCTGGAGTTCGAAGTATTTTGGAGTTGTAACTATTTACAGGGGGGTAGATACCGTGGAGGTTTATGCGAGAGGTGATTTTGCAGCCAGGCGTTTCATCAGTCCTTTGACTTCATGGAGGAACTTTGGGAGATGGATGTCTAGATGGAGGAGAGGGCAACGGCAACTCAGCCTGTCGTGTTAAAAAAGGATCTGGAAATGGA
>NW_010306257.1:0-891 GCF_000700745.2 Antrostomus carolinensis
CCCAGGGTGTCCTGGGGGTCTGGGGGTGTCCCTGGGGGTCTGGGGGTGTCCCCAGGGGTCTGGGGGTGTCCCCAGGGGTGTCCCCAACCGTGTCCCCCCCCAGATCACCAAGGTGAAGTACGTGGACAAGATCCACATCGGGCACTTTGAGATCGACGCCTGGTACTTCTCCCCCTTCCCCGAGGACTATGGGAAGCAGCCCAAGCTCTGGATCTGCGAGTTCTGCCTCAAGTACATGAAGTTCGAGCGCACCTACCGCCTCCACCTGGTAGGGGACACGTGTGTGACATGCGTGGGACACGTGTGTGACATGTGGGGACACATGGGGACACGTAGGGACACGTGGGGACACAGCCCGGGGCAGCCCAAGCTCTGGCTCTGCCAGTTCTGCCTCAAGTACGTGAGGTTTGAGTGCAGCTGCCGCCTCCACCTGACAGCAGACACACGTGACACACGTGTGACATGCATGTGACACACCTGTGACACATGTGTGACACATGGAGGGACATGTGGGGACACACAGGGACACAGCCCGGGGCGGCCCAAGCTCAGTTCTGCCTCAAGTACGTGAGGTTTGAGCACAGTTACTGCCTCTACCTGGTAGGGGACACGTGTGACACGTGTGTGACATGCATGTAACATGTGGAGGGACATGTGGGGACACATAGGGACACACAGGGACACATGGGGACATGAAGGGACACGCAGGGACACAGCCTGGGGCAGCCCAAGCTCTGGATCTGCCAGTTCTGCCTCAAGGACGTGAGGTTTGAGTGCAGCTGCTGCCTCCACGTGGTAGGGGACATGTGTGTGACATGTGGGGACACACAGAGACACACAGGGACACGCAGGGACACACAGGGACACAGCCCAGGGCAGCCCAAGCTCTGG
>NW_010306258.1:0-6426 GCF_000700745.2 Antrostomus carolinensis
AGAAGAAGAAGAAGAAGAAGGAAGAGGAGGAGAAAAAGAAGAAGAAGGAGGAGGATTAGGAGAATTAGAAGAAGGAGGAGAAGAAGATGAAGGAAGACAAGAAGGAGATGAAGAAGGAGAAGGACAAGGAGGAGAAGGATATGAAGAAGAAAAAGGAGAAGGAGGAGAAAGAGAATTAGAAGGAGAAGGAGGAGAAGGAGAAGAAAAAGACGGAGGAGGAGGAGGAGAAGGAGGAGGAGGAGAAGAATAAGGAGGAGGAAGAAGAGGAGGAGATGAAGATGAAAGAGGAGATGAAGAGGAAGGAGGAGGAGATGAATAGGAAGGAGAAGGAGGAGAAGAAGATGGAGGAGAAGAAGATGAAGGAGGAACAGAAGGAGAATCAGAAGAAGGAGGAGGAGAAGAAGGAGGAAGAGGAGGAGATGAAGAGGAAGGAGAAGGAGGAGAAGAAGATGAAGGAGAAGGAGGAGCAGAAGGAGAATCAGAAGAAGGAGAAGGAGGAGGAGAAGGAGGAGAAGAAGATGAAGGAGAAGGAGGTGAAATAGGAGGAGATGAAGGGGAAGGAGGAGGAGATGAATAGGAAGGAGAAGGAGGAGAAGAAGATGAAGGAGAAGGAGGAGCAGAAGGAGAATCAGAAGAAGGAGAAGGAGGAGGAGAAGAAGGAGGAGGAAGAGGAGGAGATGAAGAGGAAGGAGAAGGAGGAGAAGATGAAGGAGGAGGAGGAGAAGAAGGAGAAGGAGGAGAAGATGAAGGAGAAGGAGGAGAAGAAGGAGAAGGAGGAGGAGAAGAAGGAGAAGGAGGAGAAGATGAAGGAGAAGGAGAAGAAGAAGGAGAAGGAGAAGGAGGAGAAGATGTAGGAGGAGGAGAAGGAGAAGAAGAGAGGATGAGGAAGAGAAGAAGAAGAAGAAAAAGACAACAACAAGGAAGAAGATGAGGAAGACAATGAGGGAGGCCTGGAGTCAGGGGCAGGCAGCACAGCTTGGGCTTGGTGCAGGGGTGTCCCTCCATCCCTCAGGCACCACAGGCCGGGCAGAAGCCCATGAGGGCCTCCACTGGCCAGGCTGGGTGCGAGGAGGAGGCCACTCATTCCTGAAGCGCCGTAAGGGATCTATTTAACATCTTGCTGTTAGCGGTGCTGGGTACATGTGAGGCTCAGCGATGTCATCCAGCGGGTCACTGCCCTGGGGACTGACACAATTCAGGAGCTGTTATCACTCAGCCTTTCTGGCCAAGGGCCTCACCTCAGGTTGTCGACTCTTGTGGTTATAAATCCCTGTCGAGATCTGTGCTGTAAAGAACTGCCATAAATTCAAAGGAATGGGAACAGGGAACCCGATTTCAGGACAAGTTACCTCCTTTCATTTATTTCTTATTTATTGAAGACTCTTTTAGCAGAAGTCACTGTGGACGTGGCCAAGGGCTTTACAGACATTAAAGAAATAGTAGGATAGGGCTTTTTGGGGTGACAAACAGGCATGGAAGGATGAGGTGATTCCTCAGGAGTCGAACACAAATACATGGAGATGAAGGGACAGCAGCTGAATGTTGGGAGATCCTCAGATGTGCTTTCATTTCAAGGATGTTTATTCCTCTTCCATGAAGGACTCTAAAATAGTGCACTCTAAACCAGAACTGTCTGACAGGGCTTTGTGTTTCTGAGAACGTGCTTTGTTAAAAGGGCTAGGAGGCCTCCTCTTTGGTTAAGATCTACAAGAAGTCCTGCAGCAGAACCAGCCTGGAAAAAAGAAGAACTTGGGGTGAACTTATAGCTGCCTTCCAGTACCTGAAAGGGCCTACGGGAGGGCTGAGGAGGGACTTTGACAAGGACAGGGAGTGACAGAACAAGGGGTGATGGGTTTAAACTGGAAGAGGGGAGATTGAGATGAGATGTGAGGAAGAAATTCTCTCCTGCGAGGGTGGTCAGACAGTGTCCCAGGTTGGCCAGAGAAGCTGTGGCTGCTCCTCCCTGGAAGTGTTGAAGGCCAGGTTGGATGAGGCTTTGAGCAACTTGGTCTAGTGGAAGGTGTCCCTGCTGATGGCAGGGGGGTTGGAACTGGATGATCTTTAAGGTCCCTTCCAGCCCAGACCATATTATGATTCTATCATTCTATAAAGGCTGATTCATCACACTGAGTGTTTCCAGCAGAAAAAAGAACAGAGAAAAGGAAAGAAAAGGTTCAGAATTTCTCAATGCGTCACACAAAGAGAATCAGTAAAGGAAACAAATAGTTTTACCGAGGTGCAGTGAATCTTCTGCAACTGCAGCGTATGTCTATAAATATATAAAATAGATCCCTTGCTAAATGTTTTGAATCTGTTGATTAATTTCATAGGATATTAGAGATACTCAATTTCTGCAAGTTTGGAAATAGGCAGCTGGATAAAAGGTTTATCCATCGGCTCGCCTAGCTCTCTGCTTCCCCTTCCCCTTTTGGGGCAGAGCATAAGCTTAACCTTGATTAGACATCAGCAAATTCACACCTTGCAAGAGAGGTCTGCTGAAAACAGAAAGAAAACTGTCACTTCCCTTGTTAGTGACATTTGGGTTTTGCTGTTTGACTCCCTGCTACTTTTTCTAAGTGAGAAAATTATCTGTTATTCGCATCAATGTTTTTAATGAAATACTCAGAGCGTGACTTTTGGTGGTGCTAGAATCAGTCTGGCAAAAGTTAGTGAAAGCTCTGGAGGGCAGAAGCCCTCCTGCTATTGCTGGTGATGGTAGGACCAACTGAGAAACCCGTCTGTGAATGCTTTCTTTAAAAGCAAAAAAAAAAAAGAAAACTGAAACAAACAAACAAACAAAAAAATCCAGCACAAAGGAAAACAACTTTGCAGCTGCTCTAGTTGGTTGGGTATTTTTGGTCAAATCTTTTCTTGTTAAAACAGCATGACCCCTTTTTCTTCCATGGGGATTCCCAGGCATGGTGAGGAACTGCATTTGGCTCTGAGGGAATACGTTTGTTTTTACTGTATCCTTTACTGTTTGTGAATATGATGGACCCGCCTTTCTTTCAGATGCAGCAAATGCCAGTAATCTGCTTTTATTTAGTTGAGAACCTGAGAGTGGTAGGTGGCAAGCTGTTCTTTGCTTTACCATTTGAAATGTCACATGGCAAATTCTAGCGCTCGAGCACAATCTCAGCTTGACAGCTCTGGCAAAAGAAAAAGGGGCAACAGCGTGAGCCTCCACCACATCGCCTCAGAAGTGCTGTCAAACCCAGCTTGATCCCTCTTGCCTGGGTGAGGCTGAAAGCTTGCTGTGCCTGGCAGCATAGCTTCACAGCCAAGGGTGTAAATTCATACCAGGTTTGCTGCTGCTCTTTGGTAGGGGAAAATTTGTCTATTGTAAGCTGGAAGGAAAATAGAGGCATTAAAAATTGATATGCAACGCAACTGAGGAACACCTTCAGGTCCTCCTGGCAAGCCTGAATCCATCTTCAGTCAAGCCCTGCCTCGTTTCTCTATATTTTAAAGAAACAGGCAGAGAGAAATGTTTCCACAATCAGGTCACTGCCTTAAGAGGATCAAATGGGCTTCATGTTAGCTGTAATTTCCTGAATTTGAATGGATTTTCAGCACAAATATTTACAATCTCCGGTGTATGAATGATCCTTGAGCATGTTTTCCAATGTAATGCACTGAAGAGCAATGTGGAAGGATTGTAACCTCTGTGCAAATACTAATCCCAGAAGGTTGTATTTGCCTTGGTGTTAGTGGAAAGCCATGTTTTAATGTGTGCTTATCAAAGTGCTTGTATTACAGCTAGGACACTTTCCTAGATCAAGCCTCCATGTTTACAGAAAGGATGGAAATGCAATCCATACACCTGCTTTATCTGAATTTCTGTAATCTTTTTTTTCCCATGGTCTTTTCCTACACTTTCTGTCATTTCCATTTCACCCAAATGCAGCTTTCTTCAAGCCAGGACATCATTAACACTAAACTGATGGAAAAAAATTACTCTCCTTTTTGCCACCTGCAGACAACACTGCTCATGGCTGCTGTGTTAGAGAAGGAAGCAGCAGAAAGGTTGGAAAGGTTGCAGGAGGAACTATTCCTTCAGGGTAGGAAGCAAAACATGGATTCTTGATATATCAGTCTTAATGGTTCAGCATTGATGCCTCTTTCCCATCCACTAACTGTTTAAATTGAACAAGTCCTCCATGGACTTTCTCAGCCACTGGAGCTTGTGTCTTGACTATGCTTCTCCCTTTGGTGAAGCAGTTACCACATCTGGGACTTCAACATCTGGATGAGGTTTCCAGTCACCAGTCTTGACACAGACATGATGTTCACCTGCACTACAAGCAACCTGGGTTTCTGCAGTTTGTGGAGGTCCAGGAAGCTGCTGTGCAGTGACTAGTGGGTACCTTTTTTTTCTGGGAGAGATGAGAAAGTTAGGGAAAAAAAAAAAGAAAACCTATGCAAAAGTTCTGATTCAGATTTTTTTTTTTTTTTAAGTTAGCTTTTCCTCCAAGAGAAGCTAAAAATGGAGCACTTACCTCTTCAAGAAGAGTAATTGAATAGCTGGACCAGGACTTGGAATTCACTTGAAGGCACTGACTAATTCAGCACACAGGCGAAACTGAAGTTCACTCATACATGGTAACGCCTTTCTTTTTCCCACACTCATCAAAACCTTGTTTGCCTACTTCACAGATTCCCCAGGTATTAACAGCCAACAAAGACTTCAGAACAGAAAGAGCTGGGCCCAGAGACTAAAGAGGTTGCATTTGCATGGAAGAGGGATGGAGTGGGCTACAAAGGAATCATGACCCTGGCTTCTTGCAGCTGCTTTCCTACACAGCTGAAGCTCAGTCCTACTTTCTCAGGCACATGGCATAGTCCAGGGCTTTCGTTTGGGCTGAGAATGTGGTTAAATCTTTGCAGGCACCACAACATGGAGTGGCATTTTAACCACATCAGGGAAGGCAGGATGGGTCTCCTAGGGCAGGGCTTCTTCACATGCGGTCCCTGCACTACTGGTGGTCCCCAGCATGCCTGAAGGTGGTCTGCAAAATGATTGCAATTAAAAAAACCCCAAACCATACACATTGTGTTCCCACGCCTGCAAGCCAGCAATCAGAAAGGAGATTAATTAACAGTAATAGATAAACATTTTGAGTTTTAGGTCCCGGTGATAGTTTTTTTCAGTGATGTTATAGTCCTCGAGTTCTGTCCTTTTTAATGAAAGAAGGTGAATTGTTCATTTGCTTTAAAGAGGTTGGTGTGGGGCAGCTGGTTGCCCCACTTCATCTGGCACTGGAAACCTAGGCTGGTGCATGCTGAAAGAACCCTTTTCACTGCCAGGAGTTACCTGCAGCCAACCCCACATACTTATTCAAAGAGCCTTAGTTTTCTTCATTAAAGGACATACTTGCATAATCTTCCTTGTATGATAAGGAGCAGTGCCTACTTTCTATCTCACACCCAGGCCTCCAGACTTAGCCAGCCCTAAGGAAAGGACTATTCTGCGTAACCAGCTCTACCTGGGAGTGTAGACACATCCTAAAGACATGATACTATCGATGTGAGGGGGAGAGGGTGTGCCCCGGGCATCCAGTGAAGACAAGCACTCTGACTGATAGGCTGGTGTGAAGACAGCAATTAGAAAAGGGTGAGAATCATGGAACTCAGAAATGTCTCTGTGCCTCAAATAAGTTTCTTCTTTGGTCCCATAAAAAAAAAAAAATCCTTATTTTTTTTTGTTTGGGGTGACTTTGATGTTTACCCTGGGAAGGATTTTCGAAAGGTGCTGTTGAAAATGGATTGAGGGTGCTTTCCCCCCTTCATCATAACCTTGATAATGAAGTGTCTGGATTACCAGTTGAACCTCAAATAACTTGACCCGGCACCATTCAAAGCCAGCAGACTCCTGAAGCTGTATGTGGGGTAGATCTTTGTCCCCAGCTCTGATTTGTTCTAAGAGATCTGTAGGATCTCACTTGGTTAAGCATGCATTCACCCCTGTGTGGATGCTCTTAGTATAGATGAAAGCATCTTGCTGGGATTTAGCTTAGATCACTTCAGTGAAACCTAGAACTTTGGTGAAAAAACAAGCACCTGGAGTGGGATCTGGCCTTTCCAAGGAGGTTTGGTTGCATTCAGTGATGGATGTGAAGGAAACTCATGGCTGCTGGGCTTGCAGAGGCAGGGGATGAATGGATCAGTTTGCAGTTGGGAGTGTGGGAGGTAACAGGGATGTTTTTCCTTTGCAGAAGTGCTTCTGGCAATCCACCACAGGTCTGTACTGTTCCAGGAGACAATAGCAACTGATCTTTAAGCTTAAACTGGAGAGGTTCCTCCTTTCAGTCCTCATGGGCCTTGTTTAATACTGGTGGTGGCAGCAGGGTGAGCAAGCCTTTGGCTAGTTTCCTCTCCATTTCATGGAAAGTGGAGGCAGACAAAGGTTAAGTGACTTTCCCAAGG
>NW_010306258.1:6458-41389 GCF_000700745.2 Antrostomus carolinensis
GAAATTGATAGGGCAGTAGACTGGTCATTAGGCCATCCTTTCTCCAGAATATGACAAGAGATTTACCAGAGGTGCATAGAAAGGGACTTGCCCAAGGTTGCGTGATCATCCCACCTCCTCAGGCACTTGTCCTGGCAGCAAGATTATCACATATTTCCTGTACCTCCACTGCAAGAGGTGAATGGGAAGGAGGGGGTGTGGGGGAAACAAACCGGTTGCTATTAATTCAGTTGAGCTTGACTGGACATGCACAAGCAATCTGGAGAAGGAAATAGTTCTAGTTCTGTCTGGTTCAAAGAAACTCCACCCACGGAAGCTTTCCGGCAGGAAATCAAGTTACAAACATTAACATGATCTGAGCAAATTCTCATACAATGATCCTACCCTGGGGACAGGACACTTTTGTGAGCTGCTTATTGAGGCTGTAGTTTTAAATACCTTAACCCTTTCTGGAGTGTCACTCTGAGGGCACCACAGCTTCTTGTGCTGGCCAAGCTGTAGAGATCACAAGCGAGAAGCAAATTGATTTACAACTGTTGGGGTCATTCTTCATCAATAAAGGAGTCCTGAAAGCTGTCTTTATGTGGAGAAAAGAAAGGGAGGGCTGGGGAGTCTTTCTTCTACTTGCTTTTCCTACTGAAAAAATTGAGATCTGTCGACAATATGTTTCCTGGAACACCCTAAAGATGACCAAAAAACGTGTGGTTTCTGGCACCACCCTGACCGTGCAAGTGAAACCTCTCAACGGAGAAAGGAAATCAATTGTACTTGGACTGTTTCAGACCCATTGTTTTTTATTAGCAAAATGCCTGCAAAACAATAGGAGAAAAGCTGCCATCGTAAAAATTCAGACACCTACTGCTTCAGCTAAGGGTTAAGATAAATTGTAATCTGCATGTTTAAATGATATTGTGAACCTTAAGGAAATAAACCTTCATGCTTGCTAGTAGCAATGAGATTTAAAATGAAAAAGAAATATAGAGAGGAAGGGAGGTTTTCTTTTTACAGAATAGGAAGCAAAAAGGAGCATGGCTTACATTTTTCTCTTTATCCATTTACTAGTAATGTAGATGACTGTCTGACACTAAGAAAAGAGGAAAGGTGGAAGCTGCCTGCAGTGATAGCAAGGCTGTTTTTCACATGATGGCTGTTCTGGGGATTTGCAGCCCCTCAGCACACTGCTGGAGAGTGGGAAGGTGGGGATGGCCCCAGCTAGCAGTGCTTCCCGCTGGAGCACGCAGTGTGCCATGTCTCAGGTTTCCTTTTTGTTCATCTAAGAAGTAGAGCATCTTCTGATGAAGGTCACAGCTTTGATCCCCATGGCTTGCTCTTGTGTTTATGGGTGGCCATTATTAGTAACACAGGCTAGTGCATGCACTACTCCATGCCTGCCCTTGTCTGACTGTGAAGGAGCAGGATAACAAAAGAGAGTATAAATAGAGTCTTTTTAAAAGCCTGTTAAATAGAAATAGACTTTTAGGGAGGAAAGACTGAGATGTGTTACCATAGTAACTGCCAATGGTTTATTTCAGAAGGGCAAAGAAACAAACACCACAAAAAGGCAAAGTCAAGAGGAGCTGAGGATTGCTGAAGGAATCTGTTAGGATATGGACACCAAGGGGCCAGGTAAGAGCAGTGAGCTTCTACCAAAGCTGTGCTGGAAAAATCCTTTCTACTTTAGCTCTTGTGAAGTGGTCTGGACAATGTTACTATGAAATGTGTGTTTCCAATTAGGGAAACTGCATTTCCTTTTTTTTTTTTTTTTTTTTTAAAGTTTTGAGTTTTGAGCTATGCAAGATGGATGGATGAGGACATAGGGGGGCAGTGGGGGTGGGTGTTGGACGTGGGGAAATGCATGAGAACAAATGTCAGATTGGTGCAATCATCAGGAGCAAAGATCCATGTTACCCCTGCCCAATCTGAACCCACTTAGTGCAAAGCCCAACTCATGCTTTTGTGTTGATGTTGGAGGAATATTTTTTTAAATTATTATTTCTGCAGACCCAGAACCAAATTCATTTTTGACATAGGCATATCTGAGAAGTAGGCACTATTGTGATTTTGATCCTGCTCCTCCATCTGGATCAACGATTTTGAAGACTTTGCTTCTCTAAGTAGCTCTTGCATTTCTGTCTTGAAAGTCAGGTCATTGCAGCAGGCAGAAGCGTTCAGGTTTCCTCACTTGTTCCTCCAAACTCCAAATCCTTAAAGGAAAATCAAAGTAAGCTTCAAGCATAGGATCATGGACATTTTGGGCTGGAAGAGATCATCTGCAGCAGAAATAGGTGGCAAAGCCATGCAGGTTGCAAGGCAATTTTTTAGGGTTCCTGGAAATGACCAGAGATCAATTGGTCAAACAGATCAGGGCTCGTGTCGTCTTTGTGTGTGTTGTAAGTGAGAAGCAGGGCTGCAAACTCAAGCTCAGAGTGACCTGACCTTGCAGAGGACCAAGAGCAGAGATGTCTGAGGGCTGGGCGAAGCAGGTCTGACTGGATTTAGTGGTTGGACACGCTGCTGCACAAGCATGGCTGCACTGCTCTGGCCTCTGGGAGTAAAAGCTGCTCCCGAACTGGGCAGAGCTTGCCCTTGTCTGAGTCAACCACATGGCTAGGAAGCTCCAGCTCTGATTCTGACCTTCCCACAGTATAATGCTGTGGGACATTGGGTCACTCCACTCCTCTGGATCTGCTTTTCCCACCTCTAGAGGCAAGAGCTGTGTTTCCCCTTTTGTGCCCTACCTTGGAGGTGTGTAGTTTGTAAACTCTCTGGGAATGGTAACATCTTCCTACTTACTGGTACAACGCTAATCAAAGTGGGAACCTGATCAAGAGAGGCCTTTCAGGGGCTCCCACAATGTCAGCTATTAAAAACTGGACCTGAATGTCCTTTTCTGTGTGCATCAGCAACACGAGAATCATCTTTATTGTTCCTTTTCCCCCCACAGGAAAGCTCTCACCGGGTCAAGAGCCAATGCCAAAGATTGAAAACGCTGGCAGCTGTGGTGGACAACGATGCTGTCTGCCTTCGCTTATCCCATCTGCCATCTTGCTTTCTCCTCAAATGTTTTGCTCAGATTATGTATTAAGTAGATAAAACGGCTGATCATAATGATTTGCATTCATTTTCCCAGTGCCCAGGAGGCTGCATCCTGCCTGAAGACTGCCTAGTGCTAAATGCTGCACTTTCACAGGCCAGAAAGATGGTTTCTTCCCCGAAGAACTATTAACACAGGAAAAGAAACAGCACAAGGAAAAGCAGGTTTGATGGTACCCGGAAACACTGCAACAGAACTGTTCCACTCTCAACCTCAAAAAATCAAAGACCAGAAGCAACTTGAAAGTCCCTGTGGTTGGAGTGTCTTTTGCTGTTTTGTTTTTAATCTTTTAGTTTCTAAATCAATGTAAGGATTTCCCAGTTCCTGACTCATAATTTTGAAAACCTCAGGGCTGGTACTACTGGAAGAGTTCAAACAGCAGAGAAGCCACAAAGAGAACAAGCTTCCCTGTGAGGAGAGCTAAGAATTGTAAAAAAATGTTAGTTTCTTCTAAAAATTGCACCAGCAACTTTATCAGGGAAAGGGAAACAATTGCAAAAGCCTCCTGTCTCTCTGCAGCAAGAGGCAGACACTGTGGACTTTCCCATCTTATTTGGCTTCATGGTACAATGTAAAGCAACGGTGAATATTCACACAACAGGGCAGGAGACTTTCCATTGGATTTCACAGAATCCCAGAATTGCCTTGGTTGGAAAAGACCTTTAAGCTCATCCAGTCCAATCATTAACCTCACACTGACAAGTCCCCGACTAACCCATGTCTCTCAGCACTATGTCTACACGACTCTTCAATGCCTTCAGAGATGGGGACTCCACCACTGCCCTGGGCAACCCCTTCCAGTGCCTGAGAACCCTTTCAGCAAAGAAATTCTTCCTCACATCCAATCTCAACTGCCCTTGGTGCAACTTGAGGCCATCTCCTCTTGTCCTGTCACTTGGTACTTCTATCAAGAGACTTCTTTCTTGCACCAAGAGGGAGGCAGATCTTTTTAAAACTCTGGATTATGAGCTGAAAGCCCTATTTCTCCTTAGAGTAATCCAAAAGATTGTCCTTTATTTCCTTCTCCAACATCTCTCTGCTCAATGAGTGCATTGCAGCAGCAGTACCACAGCTCCTCCACATTACTGATTCCCTGGATGAAATTTGATGCACAACTTTAAAGGCTGATGCTTCTGTGAGCCCATTAACACAGACATGTTTGCCAGGGGATGGAAATTATTTCATCCAAAAAGGGCCCTATGTTACCTAACTCAGGCCAATTTTTGTGCAAAATTAAACCTACGGGTGGCATATTTTTAGTTTTTGAGTTAAATTCTCTTCAATTTCTCTCCCAGAGCAAGAGGCGAATCAGAACCCGACTTCTCCACTTTCTACATTTCCCTGACCTTATGGAGAGTTATCCCATATGCCCACCCAAGTATGAGAAATTCAGGGTGAGCATTTTCGGGAGGTTTCACATAGCCTTTGATGTCTCTTAGCCTGGGAAATTGGTCCCCCTTCTGCTTCCCAGCTTGGAAGGTCTCACTGTGGTATCTGCAAGAGATAACGCTCCCTTTCACAGTCTGCACTCTGGGCCAGTCTGACTGTTGGCCTCTCTGCTGCGGGACTGCAAGAGGGATATTTCCCTCCAGATATTGCAGAAGGGTCCTTTCTGAGAGGCTGGCTGGTCTGCTTGCAGAGCTGGGCAGTCTGCACCGCTCCCCTGCTCTCTTCTCACAGAGATTGAGTTATGCCAGGCTTTGACCTAAGTGAAACTGCTGACGGTCACAGGGATTTGACTAATCTCCTTAGGTCGCTGTGAAATTTGTGATTCCTTTTAGGGAATAGAATTTTTTTATGATTTTTTTTTTTTTTTTTTTTTCTTTTCCCCTTTGGGCTAACTTGCAATGTAAAAATAAACCGAAGCCCACGGTGGGAGATTAATTTCCTCCTGAACTCAGGAAGGGCAGTCAGTCAACACAAGATCCTCCTGGCCCATCCCAGGAGGACGCTGCTCCTGGATTCATTCCTGGAGACAGCTGCTGTCCGACCTTGCTGTAAGACTTCCTTCCCCAGTGCTCTCCTCCTGGCCCTGCCATAGCCCCATGGGGTCTGAGTACAGCCCATGGGCACAGCCCAAGATGTTTCCTTCCCTCCTGGCTCTGCTCTGCCGTAGAGCCCTCTGCTAGCAATACTTCTGGGGGTGGGGAGCTGAAATGATAAAGTCCTATTTTCTAGTTGTATTTGACCCATCTACTAATGAAGGGAGAAACCCCATCTCCACAGATATCCAGCCTCCAGGGGTTGATAGGTAATTTTGCCTCCATCCTCATGGCTCAGGAAGCCTCTCTGCAGCCTGGTCCTGTAGCATCCTCCCAGGATAATTGCATCCCTTCTGTGCAGAAAACCCCACTCCTGTGGTTCTCCCCATCACTCCTGCTGCCAGCATGCTCATGTCCTCTCCAGAACATGGGAGCATTTGCCCCGTGCCTGTGATATATCTCCTAGTTGACCAGCACTAGCCCAGTTTTCCTGGCTCTCCAGCCCTTCCTGACCCAAATTATGCTTAAGGCAGATTCATTAAACCTTATAAACTCCTCAAACACCCTGAAAACAGTTGCAGTTTCGAATTGTGCTCTTATACCTGAAACACTGCAGAAACACTAGAGCCACCTTCCACGTGGAGGTTTGTACATGGGTCTTTGGGGCAAAGAAACCTCTTCAGACCCCTTGCTGCATATGGTTGCTGCACAATGCTAGTATTAGTCAAATAATTAAGAACTGGTTGCTCACACAAATGCCAGAGCCTGGCTCATTTTTGCTGTGCTCCAGGGGTTCTCGTTTCTAGACATTCCCATGAATTAAGCTGAGCAAGCTGGCAGGGGAGAAATGGTCTCTGAATGTTGGCATGAAAAGCCCCACCACAAATTCAGCTGTCATTGTCCTCTTGCTTTGAAAGTTTTAAGCCCTTCAATTAGGGAGAAATGACAATACCCAGAGTGGGATTCCTTTGCTCTTATTTTGGCATGTAAATTTGAGATGTCTGACTTCGGATGAACTCGTCACTGTCAGTTCCTTTTATCGTAAATAAAATGGGAGAAATAGGAAGAACCAAAGTGTGATTCAATCTACAATAGTATCTGAGAGAGGTCAAATGAATCATAGACTGGAAAAGAAGCTGAAGCTGCAAGGCCAGACATAAGATTCTATGTTTTAGATGTCTAAATTTAAGTAAGATTGAGTCCACTCCTGTGACTCAGGTCGTCGATCGCAAAATGCGATGACAAACTGACCAAGCTGAGTAATGTGACTCTGATTTCATGGTTTACTTTCACCCTGCCTCTTTTTCCTGCCTGTGTAAAGGTGCAGCACTGTCCTGTTGATTCATTTCTTAACCTTCAGTGGCAGGACTGTACAAGGTAGCATCTAACTGGCCACTGGGCACGTACTTGTCTTCTGGAGGAGCAATCATGTGGTCTTACCTTGTGCTTCCAGGTTGTTGTATTTTTTTCTCCTCCATGATATGGCATCTTTGAATTAATAAAAGTGCTAATAGGTGAGGTAGCAAGCAAAGACTAAAAAGCTCAAGACTGCAATGCTGAGAGGTCAAGAACAGGCCGAGGGCTCATGCTGTCTCTGGAAGCTGGGGAAGAGGGCCTGGGAGAAGGGCAAGGAGAGGAATGTGGTGGTGATGAGCCTGTGAACATGAGTTATTTCAAAGATGGAAAGCACCTAGCACAAGGTAACATGAGAAAACCCTAGAATAATGCAAAATGGGGCTGAAAGATGGACTTGGAGACATCAGGTAATCTATCCCAGCACAGGAGGTCACAACCAGGTTTCTAATGCCAGTCAATGAAAGAAAGAGGTGATTTTGCTAGAAGGACGTAGAGACACTTCTGTTTGTTTCCTGATGCCTTGGATCTGTGTCCAGTGGTTCACATGGTTTATTGTGCAATGAGCAGCGTTGCCTCCCTGTGAGCTGCAATGCTGGAGATTTTATTCTCACAGTGCATTACTAGAAGTTCTTTTAAAGTTTTCCCTAGAATTCCCTGGCTAGGTTATCCCTAGAAATCACCAGCTGGGAAGCAGGATTAACAAGCAGTTGGGTCCTCCTCCTCTGAACCTTGAGGGCATGTCATTGACGCCACACTGCTCTAGGACTCGGCTTCCCCGGTGGGAATCTGTTTCTCGTTGCCTGTGATACGTGGCAATCTTCTGCATTTGAGATCTAAAATAGATGTGCCAGACTGTGACAGGGAAAAGTGCCTTGGGCAGGACAGATTGAAGAGAGCTGGCAGAGACCAGAGTCACGGGGTAGCTCATGGGTGCATATCTATCTCTCTTGCTTCTTCTTGCCAACCATACCTCAGGCTGCACCAAGAGCAGCGTGGGCAGCAGATCAAGGGAGGTGATTCTGCCCCTCTACTCTGCTCTCGTGACACCCCACCTGGAGTACTGCGTCCAGTTCTGGGGCCCCCAACATAAGAAGGACATGGACCTACTGGAACAAGTCCAGAGGAGGCCACCAGGATGATCCAAAGGCTGGAGCACCTCTCCTATGAGGACAGACTGAGAGAGTTGGGGCTGTTCAGCCTGGAGAAAAGAAGGCTCCAGGGAGACCTTATAGTGACCTTCCAATACCTGAAGGGGCTACAGGAAGGATGGGGAGGGACAAGGGCAGGGAGTGACAGAACAAGGGGTGATGGCTTTAAACTGGAAGAGGGGAGATTTAGATGAGATCTGAGAAAGAAATTCTGTCCTCTGAGGGTGGTGAGACACTGGAACAGGTTGCCCAGAGAAGCTGTGGCTGCTCCTCCCTGGAAGTGTTGAAGGCCAGGGTGGATGAGGCTTTGAGCAATCTGGTTTAGTGGAAGGTGTCCCTGCTGATGGCAGGGGGGGATGGAACTAGATGATCCTTAAGGTCCCTTCCAACCCAATCCATTCCATGATTCTGACAGGGAGAGGAGTACACAGCTCAGGGCCACGCTTCTCTCGCTGAACTAAGGATATGGAGAAGCTGTGCACATGCATCTTGGGATGCAGTTCCAGCTGTGCAGCTAACATCAGTGTACAGAGCAAGCACATGATGGTGCTTAGTGTAAAGGAGAGGACAACAGAACCTGGGTAGGTGATGGTAGTAGTAGGTAGCAGTGTCCATTACGGAAAGATGGCTTTGCAAGCGGTACTAACCCTAACTGATGGGATCAAATTCAGATATTACACACTCAGTGAGAAGCCTCTGGTAGGATGGAGATCCCTTCGTGCTGAGAAGTATGCAGAGGCAGACAAGTTTTCAGCTGGGATTGGAAGTGGCCTCGCGAGACACTGAGTCCTCTCCTGGCTAATGGCAGCACTGTCTGTGAGTCTTTGCAAACAGTAAGGGATTCACCTAGAATGCACCTGAGCTCCTTTGCCCATGGTCTGGGCCAGCTCCTGCCTAGAAGTCATATAGCCAAATCAGTGCGGTCATTTGCCTCAAGTGCTCAGTGCTGAGAGGCAGGACCCGCTGGGCTAGGAAGCTGCTACACCCATCTTCTGTTAGGAAGGTCCTTAAGAAACAGAAAAGGTTTGCTTCTTTCACAAAGCCTAAGAGACCTTGAATACTTTAAATCATGCTAGCTATTAGTACAGCGATAATTAAATAATGGTGAATGCTCCAGAGAGATGTGCTCAGTAGCTCCACAACCTTGCTGCTAGAAATTGTCCCCTCCTTTCTGCTCATAGCCCTGGTGTTGCTCCAATTAACCTTTGAACTACTGAACAGATCCTGATAATCCCAAAGAGATTTCCATGTCAGTCTAGTGGAGACTTATGGGAAAGAGCAGTGTCTTAAATTGCAAACTGGTTGGGGTGGGAAAAAACTCCCTTCCATTTCTGTATTCTTTTAGCTTTGACATACTGAATGTTTCTTCTAAACATATGTTAGGTGGTGCGTTAGCCTGTGGTGTTGCCTGAACTTTATCCTGAAATACATATGGGGTGAGAGGAGCATTATTCATCCCTACGTGCTATACCTGCTCACATGCACACGCCTTGTTTGGTTGGTGGGTACTGATGGCATGTAGCAGTGAAGAAATATGGATCCTTGGAAGAATGAGTCAACCTTACTTGAAGTGCTGATGGTTTGTGGTACTTCATTCACCTGAAATACACTCTGTGCTGAGATGCTGAGTGCATAAAGAAATCAAGCTCTTTTACCATGTCTTGTGGTGGGTAGGAAAAGGTCCAAAGCTCTTTGGACATTTGGGTTCTGTGTCCAAGTGCTCTGTAATCTACAGGCTCTGGGCTAAGCGATGTGTCTTTAAAAGGCATCAAAATCCTGATCCAAATGTTCTTGTCTCACACCGGTACAATTCAAATGGCTATTGCTGGGTTTGCTTTGATGTCTAAGGGAGAGCAGGACCTGGCCCACAGGGAAGACTGAGAAAACCATCTCCACCTGAAGGTGTCAGCCCAGGCAGAGGAGTTAAGCTGGCAGGAGAACCGCCTTGACGGAGGCAGTGAGTCGCACGTAGAGATTTGGAGCAGTTCAGACCACGCTCTCCTGTGTTTGTGTCTCCCCTCAGTTCCCACGCCTCTGCACTTCCTTGTTTAGCCCAGGCCCGGAAGCAAAACTGCTGAAATGCAAGGAAGAAAGTTATTCTCATGGTGTTTTCAGCCCAAACAGAACCAGGAGGGAGAGAGGAAATCTCATGAGAAAGCTTGACAGATTTCCAGCCCGGTCCCACTCAGGGCCATGGAGCTTCTGGCGTTTCATCTGGGTTCAGGGCTCTAACCACATTTCCGTGTGCCTGGAAGTCCCGCAGCACCAGAGCAACAGAAATACTGGTGTCCAGGATCTTCCTGTAGTCCCATGGAGCTCAGCTTTACTCTGAAGTTGTGGCTGCCCCCTCCCTGGAAGTGCTCAAGGCCATGTTGGATGAGGCTTTGAGCAACCTGGTCTAGTGGAAGGTGTCCCTGCTGATGGCAGGGGGGTCAGAACTAGATGATCTTTAAGGTCCCTCCCAACCCAAACCATTCTATGATTCTATGCTCTAGCCCAGATTCAGTGAGGAGCAGTGTATTTGCTTTTTGTTCTCACCATGGACAAGAATGGTGAGGCTGTGGGGGACTTCTGCAACCCAGAGATGTTTATGGTGGAAATGAAGCTTCTCCTTCCTTCACACTCAGGCAGTGTATTCAGGAGATAACCAGGAACTTTGAGCTAAAAAAAGCAAGCTCTAAGTCGAACACTCTGCACTGGAACAGGCAATGGCACCAGACTTCTAGGTATCTTCTCTCCTTAGATATCTCCACATTTCCCCAGGCAAGACGTGGTTCATCAGAGAAAGAGGTTGGATGGGGACACTGTCCTGAAGCAACTCTCTTGAATGCAGAGTCCTAGAAGTTGGCACCACTGGAGCCTCTCCTGTCTTGTTGATGCTCCATCAGCTGCGCATCACAGATGAGACCTCCTGATGGTTTGGGAGAGAGCGGATAAGTTGGATGCTGCACTCTGGCAATGTCAAATATCATGCTAGGATGTGGTGGGAGTAAGAAGTGCATCCGGGTCCTTGGATGGTGCCTGCTGATGCCAGGATAGTCAGCTCTGGGCATTGCTATCTCAACCAGTGCAACTCTAGTCTCCTCTCTTGCTCAGGCCCTCTGGATGCCTGGTCCCATTTGTCTTGATTCCTTTCCCAGCAGCAGTCTGTGCTGGTTAATTGCAGACTACGTGAAAGCAAAAAGTATTTCCTCACATGTTTGTCTTTAAATTTATCTCTCCTCGCTGCCACTGAGTGATGGTGGTAATTAGGAGTTTGCTGCATCCTCAGCTTTTATTCTGCAGTGCAGCCAATGCAGCAGCAATTAATCCCCTGGAAAACACAGAGGAGGTGAATACAGCAGCTCTGGGGACAGAGATAATCTCGGGATAATTTATAATTGCAAAGCCATGCTCAGAGCGGGAGAGACCTCTGGGAGTTGCTTTGCTTTTCGTTTCAGAAGGAAGGCTGACTGACAGAGGGCTGGTGTTGGCTGGCTTGTTTGTCCTGTTGTTTGCATTGGACCACTTCCATTTTCTGGCACTGAGGAACTGGCTTTGGGATGAATTTTATCTCACTTTAGGAGAGTTGAGCAGTGGGAGGAATACAAGCTCTAATTCCTCCCTCTTGTGTCTATGAGCAACTTGCCCCAGAGCAGTAGAAAAAAAAACCTAAAACCAAAAAACAGCAGGGGGAGGCTGAGATTCATGTTTGCTATCTTACAGATCCTTAAAGAAGCTTCAGGAGAGATGCTTTGCCTTTTCTTTGGTTGTTTAAGGACCTTAGGGAGCCTGCTTTTAATGTAGGTGCTTCAGTCAAGTGTGTTTGAAATTCCCCTGAGGCCACCTTAGGAGAGGTCTCAGTCACATCAGCAAATACAAAGCAGCTTGCACACAAAAACCCTGTGGGTTGCTACTGGAGGGAGACAGTGGCACCCCCAGCTCATTCTTCATTGCAGTCAAATTTTCTCCTTGCTCCTTAGTCTAACCTTAGTGGGAATCTTCACCCTCCCAGGAGGACAGGGTTATGGACTTTGCTGGGAAGCACTGAAGAAATTCTGGGTTCCTTCTTCTCCAGCAAGACAAACAAAAGTTGTTTCAAATGTGGTTAGAGCACTATAACCTATTCCCACTGCATTTTCCCTCCTGGAGGCTGACCTAGCAAGGAAAAAATGGGAGTTTCTTTGGGTTAGAAAGGAGACTTCTGGCAGTCCTCACCCAACTTTCATCAACTACCATGAGAACTGCTTTTTGTACGTCACACCTCCAAGTTGGTCAGGTGCTAACTACTGGGACTGGGAGGTCCTGTGAGAGCAGACAGTGTCCATTGTAATCAGCTTAGGTTCAACCTTGTTCCTTATTCTTCTTTAATTTTTTAATTGTTAGGGAGGGGGGATTTTCAAGAGGATCTAAATGAGGAACTAACTAGGAGGATGTGTTACTTGTGTGCTTGAAGTTAAGTATTGCCTTAGGGTCTGATGGACTAGAGTTAAGAAGGAGATCTCAATGCTCACTGAAGGCAGTGAGAATATTTAGTAGATATGTACAGGATTTGGGAGACTTTTTCTTTCCTAGTGACCTGTAACAGAATTGTTTCATGCTGAGGATCAGGGTTGAGAGGATCACCAGAGCTGGCAAAGGAAGTATGGTAGGAAACATCTAGTCCTACAAAGAACAAGCAAGAGACAGGCAATGAAATGTCCTCTTTACAAGCATGATAGGAGATGGACCAAGGAGATGGGTAGCAGTCATTAGGGACTGGTCAAGGAGAAACTTTCAGAGCAATCAAATTCTCCTTGTGAGAGTCTTTCTGAAAAGGGGAAATGCAGTAGCTGCCATATGCCTTGGCTGCAGCAAGGCTTTCAGAACTGATCTTCTCCTAAAACATCTAAAGCACATGACTTAGATGCTTGTTAACATGGCCTCCAAGAAGGGAAGGTGATGGTGAGCATGAGTCTGCAGGGTGGATGAATGAATACAGAGGAGACTTATTCAATCTACAGGACATGCAGAGTCAGGAAGGACTGAGAATGGGACTGAAGGATGAAACTGGGATGTAGGGTGACCTCAACGTGGTGGAGGAACAACCTAGAAAAAATAGGATGAGATTCAGTCAGGAGATGCGTGGGGTGGAATAAGGCAGGAACATCCAGCTGTACAAATACAGAATGGGGAACAACCGGTTTGGGCAATGGGTTACCTGGGGAAGGTGAGTCAGGAAATCCACCCTCTACTGGTGACAGCAAAGAGCATACTGGGAGATGTACACAAGCATATAGCCTAGCTTGAAACTCAAAGTTAAGTACTCAGAAACGAGGCAGTGTATTTCTGGCTCTAAGTCTAGAAAAGTGTGATAGAAACTCCTGTGCAACCTGGTGTTCCTGTGCAACCTGGTGTCGGGAACCTGCTTTGGCAGGGGGTTGGACTAGATGATCTCCTAAGGTCCCTTTTAACCCTGACCATTCTGTGATACCATTCTGTGAAATACTTAGGAAAAATGACTTAGGAGGAAAAGCTTAAAGTGGAGAAGTGCAGCCTCCCTGGGTCATCACAGTGGTCTTTGTGATGTAAAAGGCAGCTGTATAAAAAAAAAAAAAGAAAAAGAGTCAACAACCCCAGGTTCAAGTGTAAGTTGGGGAATGGTCTACTAGAGAGCAGTGTGGGGGAAAGGGATCTGGTAGTCCTGGTGGACAGCAGGATGACCATGAGCCAGCACTGTGCCCTTGTGGCCAGGAAGGCCAATGGCATCCTAGGGTGTATTAGAAGGGGTCTGGTTAGTAGGTCGAGAGAGGTTCTCCTCTCCCTCTACTCTGCCCTGGTGAGGCCACATCTGGAATATTGTGTCCAGTTCTGGGCCCCACAGTTCAGGAAGGACAGGGAACTGCTTGAGAGAGTCTAGCACAGAGCCACCAAGATGATTAACGGAGTGGAGCATCTCCCTTATGAGGAAAGGTTGAAGGAGCTGGGTCTCTTTAGCTTGGAGAAGAGGAGAGTGAGGGGTGACCTTATTAATGTTATAAATATGTAAAAGGTGAATGTCAGGAGGATGGAGCCAGTGATGCCCAATGGTTGAACAAGGGGCAATGGGTGCAAGCTGGAACACAGGAGGTTCCACTTAAACTTGAGAAGAAACTTCTTTACTGTGAGGGTGACAGAGCACTGGAACAGGCTGCCCAGGGAGGTTGTGGAGTCTCCTTCTCTGGGGACATTCAAAACCCACCTGGACACCTTCCTGTGTAATCTCATCTAGGTGTTCCTGCTCCAGCAGGGGAATTGGACTAGGTGATCTTTAGAGGTCCCTTCCAAGCCCTAACATTCTGTGATTCCGCGATACTCTCTGTTGAATTTCTATTGAAAATGTATCCTGAATTCTCCTGAGTTTAAATATAGCTCAGTTAATAGGACATTCTTCTGGGAGCTGGAATCATATACACTTAATTAATGATAATGAACACTGCAGGATAGAAGAGCCTGCACAAAGATTTTTGACTGCAAGGTGTTCCAACAACACTTAACTCAGTATGGACATCTGTGATTTGATAAAGTAGTTGCCAAAGAGGAGTGGAGAGAAGTGCTGATTATATAGACTACAGCACCTTCTATGCCTGCCTATGTTCAATATGATATAAGAAAGTGGGGGAAGGACTTTTCATAAGGGCAATTAATGACAAAACAAGGGGAAATGGGTTTAAGCTGAAAGAGGGCAGGTTTAGATTAGATATTAGGAAGAAGTTCTTCACTGTGAGGGTGGTGAGACACTGGAACAGGTTGCCCAAGGAAGTTGTGGATGCCCCCTCCCTGGAAGTGTTCAAGGCCAGCCTGGATGAGGCTTTGAGCAACCTGATCTAATGGAAGGTGTCCCTGCTGATGGCAGGGGGGTTGGAACTAGATGATCTTTAAGGTCCCTTCCAATCCTAACCATTCAATGATTCTATGATATCCATTGTCAGCTGGAACCTCTTAGGAACTTTACTCTTTTCTTTTATTGAATCTGGCTGTTTAATGGCTATTAAAACAGAACTATATTATTCATTCTGAAATAACATGTCCAGTAAATGAACTTATATTTTTCTTTAGGTGTTTAAATCAGTCTGTTATGAATTAATTTGTGGTTCTGAATGGTTTGAACAATATGAGACAATGTTTGAGTAGGTAGGTTGTTTTTCTGCCTGTCTGTACCGCTATAGATGTGAATAGATAAATCAGGGTGTGGAGTGTCTGTCCTCATTGAAGAAGTGAAATGGTGAGGACAGGGAGCAGCTGTACTGAGCACTTCTCCAGTGAATGGTGAGTAGTGCTTCTCTTTAGATATTTATGAGTGCATGGTCTTCACCAAGGATGCAACCAAGGCCACCCAGGGCTGCAAGTACAAGGCCTTGCACTCTGAGATAAAGAATTCGTATTCTTGGCTGCTGTAAGTCTGATGTCCCTGATGAAATGAAGAGGAATATGAAATGCTTACTGCATTGTCGACCTGCTGCCCAAATCCGGCTCAAGTGGTGTCAGCAGAGAAGACCCCTCGTGGTTCCCAGTCTCAAGAGCTTTTTGCCATTCTCAGGTATGTTGTAGGGGTGTCCAACACCTTCTGATCAAGGAGGAGCATCTTCAAGCTGTTACCCAAACCTTTGATAGTCTCACTGGGCAAGTAGCATCTCAGGACTGGGAGTGGTGGCAATGGGAACGGATTCCCCAGATGCTTGGTCTGCTCTACTGCCAGCCCTCCACACACCCAGGAGAACTGCACAAGATGACAGCCCTCAGATGTGTGAATGGGAATGCAACAGATGAATGGTGTTTAGAAATCAATACAAATGAATTTTAAGACAACTCACTATCAGCTTTGTGCACTGTGAGCTGTTGGGTCATATTTGTAAGAGTCTGTCCTCAGTTACTAGAGCCAGAAGCTCTGTTGTCCACCATGCTGTGCTTTAACACTAGATGTGCAGAAGAGCCACATATTTCCTAGGTGCTTTTCTCTCCCTTTGCTGGTGGACTTCACCCGCTGAGCTGCTCTGAGATAAAGCAGAAAGGGGAGAAGGCTCCAGCCCCTCCTGCATCTCACATGGTCCAACATAACAGCAGTGCGGTGCTCTGGCTTTTGTTTGCTGGTGGCAATGGAGAGGAGTTGACAGAGCCTTGGCCTCATCTGCCTCCTCCTCCTCCAGTTCTTCATCCCCAGGAGCTGGGACTTCCTGTGGTTTGGCAGGAGCTCTGTAAACATGTTCCCCAAAGTGCCTCCTCCCCGCCTGCCACTGCCTCACGCCCTTGCAAGAGAGGAAACACTGCAGCTGGGAATGTGGAAGGGGATTTCCACAGGCTTTGATGAGGTTGGCCTCCTCCACCCATCCACAGGGCTGGGGGATTCCAGGATTCCTCCTGCTGCCCTGGTTGGCCCTGGGAGAGGTCTTGCCCCACTTGGTGTAGAGCTGGGACAGCACCCACATGGCACTGGGGTGGTTCCCAGCGTGGAGCTGCTCAACTGGCTCCATCCCAGATTTGCAGCCTGGTGGCCACTCTCCAAGGGCTTTACCTTCCCTCCTTTTGCAAGGGAGTGGGAGGGCAGAAGAGGCCCTTGGAGGAGAGGTCATGCGAAGGAGGCTTTCAGCCAGGGGAGCATGGGTGGGGGGAGTGCAGAGCATCCTGGTTGCCTTACAAAATTGGGGTCATCTGCATCATCTCTGACTGTGACTCCCTCTGAGGACCCATTCCCTGGCCATGGATGTGTGGCACAGGATGTTTAAAATCCATACAACTGTACCTTCTTCATGCTGAATTAAGGGTGCATCCCAGTGGGGACCCGTCTCCAAACCCTTCAGCCCCTTCAAAGGGTGCCCAGGGCATGAGCAGTGCTAGCTGTCACCGTCATGCACTATGCAGAGAGTCAAACATCTGGGTCTTGGATCATTTTGTGAGTCCTGGCTCTGCTGGGTCATAGCCAAATTCCTACCCTTGTCCTGCAAAGCCATGGGGGCTGTGGATACTGTTCTCCTATCCTACCTCTTCGAAGTTGAAATATCAGATCCTGGGCTGCAGGCATTTGTCAGGTGCTGTGAGCATCTCCAAGTGCGTGGATGATGTGACATCCTGAGATTCCCCCAGCCTAAATCACTAGTCCTCGGGTACAGGGGGAATGGGCTGTACATGACTTTCCCATGACCAGAAGGGGACAGGCAGTAAATGCAGTGCATGGGTGACATCTAATGTCTTATTGGGGTAACACAGGCTGGTTTTTCCAAGCTTAATCCTACTAATTAGTAGGATCTAATCTGGAGGAGGATCTGACCCTTCTGACTCTAAAGGAGCATCTTCTCCGGGGGAAAGAAGGATCTTTTGCTTGCAGGCAGCAGGAGATGGATGACAGCATTTCACTCCCAGCTTCACGCCACGAAGCTGAGACCCTATCATCCTGCTCTGCACACAGCTGGTCTGCTCTGCATTGCTGCCATTCTGGTGGGATCTGCCCCAGATTCTCCTGCCCAGGGACCATCACCCTTCCTTGATGGCATTTGAACACCTTGGTTATGCTGAGGTTGCCTCCTGCTTCCAACCTCTTCCAAATCCCCATGCTCACAAGTCCTTCCCCCACATCTATAGTAGTAATTAACTCATTAAGGCTAATTTTTCCCTGGCAGAAGACAAGAGACCTCACCAACTTGTTTTTTAGGGACAGTAAGTTTGAAAGACTTTCCCATCTCCAAAAAATGTTAGGGGATGAGAAGGGACTTTGAAGGCTTTAATTAAAATTTTGATTTATAAATTACTTTGCACTTGGAAAGCTCTGTTTTGTACTTTGAAATAAAGCGTTTTTAAAATATTGTAAGGGAATTTTCAACATTGAAGACATTTTGCTTGATTAGATCCACTTTTCAAACACTAACTTTAATATTTGCCTTTTTGCCTTGCGATGTGAAATAGGGGTCAGGCTGTTCAACCAAGTAAAAACTGACAAAACAAGATGAAATGGCCTCAAGTTGCACCAAGGGCAGTTGAGATTGGATGTGAGGAAGAATTTCTTTGCTGAAAGGGTTCTGAGGCATTGGAAGGGGTTGGCCAGGGCAGTGGTGGAGTCCCCATCCCTGGAGGGATTGAAGAGTCGTGTAGACATAGTGCTGAGGGACATGGGTTAGTTGGGGACTTGTCAGTGTTGGGTTAATGATTGGACTGGATGAGCTTACAGGGCTTTTCCAATCAAGGCAATTCTGTGATTCTCTGAGAGGGACACATATATAAGTATTTAATTTAAAAAAAGCCTCTTGCAAGACAGGAAAGAGCTATGAAAGAGAACTCCTTCACACTGCCTCTTCCCAGGACTGCAGGAACAGCTCCTTGTCTTTACCGCTACCACCTTGGAAGATGTCCAGGCTGAAGACTATTCCCATCTCCTTGCTTCGTTAGGTCTTGACAAACAGACACTAATCAGCTAGACTATTTCTCTCTAATTGTCTAACTGGGGAATGCAATTAAATTTGAGCTGAGGTTCCCAGCCTGCACTTAGCCTGAGCTTGGCTATTTTTGTTTCAAACCTAAAGAAAGCCTTTTATTGGTCATGCTGCTGGAGGATGCTGTCTCTGCCTGCCTCTGCTGCATCCTCCAGGAAAGGCCCCACAGAGGATGGACCTCTACAGATCGCAAACATCAGCATGTTCCTGGACCCAACTGTACTTTCTGGTTGGACTGGCACAGATCTATTGACCTGGCAGCCTTTCCTGATGTAAAAATGAGGATGTCAGAGAATCTCATACTTTCCCAGGTAGATAAATCTTCACTTGGGCACATTGTAGCATGGATCCTCTATTTTGTAACATCTCTCTGCTCAGCCAAAGGCATGTCTGCCACCAGAAGTCCCTTCTGTATGGACAAATTTGATGATGTCCATATCTCTGATCCTCCCCCAAAATACTCCTGGCTTTTAGTCAGGGCCTCATTTTTGGCCAGAAAGTACATGGAACATCTCAGCTCTTGTTTTGTGGGCTAAGTACTTCTTTCTCCTTCCCTCCCTCTAAAACCAAGTGGTTTCCCCTGTCCTGTCTACACCAACCTGGACCAGTGATGAACCCATTCCCAGCTCCCCGCTTCTGGGCCATGGTTCCAGACATGGCACCAGGGCCACCATGATGGTCCTGCTCCTGCTGGTTTGGTCACATTAAATTTGCAGGGCAAATCAAAAGGTAGATGGAGATGAACAACTCAACCTGTGCTTTTCATCAGCCCAGAATAACAGGAATAACTGTTTTTCACTTTTCCCAGGCGTGCCATGCTGAGTGGAGGCTGGAGCCTTCACTTTCCCAGAGGCTGTTGGAGAATTAAATTAATTTGTTAGTGTTTATATTTCAGAAACTGCTGCAGTGCCTTGGGGAGCCACTTACAGCCCCATCAGTGGCTCATTGATGCAGTGGCTCGTTGAGCCCAGGAAAACGAGCACCATTAGGACCAAAGCAAACCCCAACTGTTCCTCTTCTGCCTAATGATAGTAATTAGTGCTTGCTGGCACTTTGCAAGCATTAGTTAATTATTCCTCAGAGCTTCCTCTGGGAGAAGAGTTGCTATTTTTAATATGTTTTACACACAGGGAAACTGAGGTAGCAGATTTAAGGTTGTTGGAGAAGGGATGGAGATGGGGACAGAGGCCAGCATTGTGGCTGCAGTCCTGAACATGCCCACTGTTTCCTCCCTTTGCCCTAAGTCCACTGAAACACGTTCAACTTGCATGATTAAATCATGTATTTCCTAGTGCTGGAAGGCTTGTTTGGATTGGAGGCAGCTTTGTTTCTTGTTTTTTCTTTTCTCCCCAAAATGGGGTATTTGCCTGATTTTTTTTTTTCCTCCAAACTGACCATTTTTGGAAAATGAAAATCAAGGATATTTTTGGCTTTCCCATTGCTGCTCTCTTATTCCGCCTTTTCAAGGCAAAACTGAAGAAATTGAGAAAAGAATACAACTAAAAATGTCCAAATGCGCACATGAAAAAAGGGGACTAATAATGCTTCATGAGCAGAAGGTCTTTGGGACCTTCTGTTCCCTCAAACAAACCCCTGTTCCTTCAAAGCCTGCAGACTGAAATCAGCTATGAAGCTGCTTAATTATTCCCTGTAGTTTTTCAAGCAGCTCCAGTATTTTGTGTGGCAAGTTGTTGTTTGTCTGTTTTTTTTTTTTTTTTTTTTTTTAATGCCAATCATTTATTGCTCCTATTCTGGGTTTATTCACTGAGGTTTTATTGTCCCATAAAGTCTCTTAGTTTCTGGAGAGGACAGATGTTTGGTAGATTTGTCTAGGTAAGTAAAAAAAAAATAGCTAGAAGCCTACTTCATAAAGATACCAAGCAAAACACTCTTGTGTAATTATACTGTTAGTTTTGCAATATATGAGGTTTTTCTGATACATCCAGGTCCTGGGACCCTCTAACACATGATATTCTCAGGTTACATGATCAAAAAGTAAATTCTAGCTGAGAAATGCAAGCTGGAAATACAGCAGAAAGTCAAGAGTAAGATGCCAAGGTTGTTACTGCTGCTGCTGCTATTATTATTCATAAATTTCAAATTCTTTTGTGGGTTTTTAAGCAAGGCATGTGAATTTTAAGGCCTGACTCAGGATTTTTCAGTGTCTGGAGCTGACTGAGTGCCAGTCACTATGTTGGAAGTAGTCAGCACAGCCTAGCACAGGTTCTAGTTTCCATCAGTTTATTTCTCACTTGGCCCATAGGCTGATGAATATAAGATTGCTGATCATTAATAAAACATATAATTCCTAGGGTTCCATTTTCCTAGTCACCTGCAAAATTTCCAGTGACCTGAGCTGGTTTACCAAACAAACAGCCTTAAATAGGGCTGCTACTTATTTCCAAAACTGTAACAGATTTTCTATAAAATTAGTTTTTTAGTTAATTAACTATGGTATTTTGCTGAAATTATTATACATGCAACACCTCCCTCAGGCAAATATACTTAGGATTCAGCATAGATGTCTGTCTGCTCTCTCCTTTCTGTGGTCTTCATATCTCTGGTGCACAAGTATCTACCAAAATCCTTGAATCAAACATCTGCCTCCTCTAGAAAAATCAAGGCCAAGCAGGGAGCCAATTGTTTTATTCTCTTTGAAAATGACCCATCTCTTTTTAATGTGTTGCAAAAGGCTCTCAAACCTGAATATCCTCATGGTATATCCCCAAACTGGGATCCAAGTCCTCAATCCTCTGCTTTGGCCTCATGGTGGGATTGGGAGGGTCCTGTTAGCACCAGTAAGACCATGGGAGAAGAGAATGAGGATGCAGAGCCCACCTTCTGGAGAGAAGACACAACCCTGGCTTCTCGAGAGATGGTGCTTTTCCTGTCTTGAAAACATCCTACCTACTGTGCTCCTTTCTCCTCTCTCCCCATTGGTGTTTCTGGCTGGATTTGGGGTTATTTACCTTGTTCATCCCAGGTGCTTTGGTGTCTGCCCATCCAGAGCTTGTCTGGGAATGTCGTGGCTCGTGCCTGCGTTGAAAGCTCCCACCTGCCTCCGTCCTCAGCCTTCAGTCAACACCACCACCTTACCTCTCTGGACCACACGTGATCCTTCCTGGACACTCCTCCTTCTGTGTTTTCACACATGTCCAAGACTTGCTGCAGAGCAGATTAAGACTTCTTTGCTCTTCTTTGTCCCCTGTTATAGAATCATAGAGTTATTTAGGTTAGAAAAGACCCTTAAGATCATCAAGTCCAATTGTTAACACTGACAAGTCCACCACTAAACCATGTACCCAAGCACGACATCTGCACATCTTTTAAATACCTCCAGGGATGGTGACTCAGCCACTTCACTGGACAGACTATTCCAGTGCTTGATAACCATTTCAGTGAAGAAATTTTTCCTAATATCCAATCTAAACCTCCACTGGCACAACCTGAGGCCATTTCCTCTTGTCCTATCATTTCCTACTTGGGAGAAGAGACCTACAGCCACCTTGCTACAACCTTCTTTTAGGCAATTGAAGAGAATGGTAAAGTCTTCCCTCAGCCTCCTTTTCTCCAGACTAAACAACCCCAGTTCCCTCAGCCACTCCTCATAAGACTGTGCTCCAGCTTCATTACTCTTCTTTAGATTTTCTCAATATCTTTCTTGAGGTGAGAGGCCAAAAACTGAACACAGTATTTGAGGTGTGGTCTCACCAGTGCCAAATATAAAGGAACAATCACTTATCCACCTGTTAGCTGAAACACTTATCTCAGGTGTTCATCCATCACCTGGCCCACACTCCCATGTCTGGCACCTGCCCTTTGCCCATTGCTGATGTGACCTATTAGGACTGTGGTCCTGATGTGGACAGTCATCATGCACCTGCTGTTATCCCTGGCTTGAAGCAGGAGATGAGTTAGAGTATCTGAAACTACCCATGGCAGGAACCAATAGTGTCATTATCTCTTTCAGGGATGTTCAACCATGTGCCAGATGGTGGCCACCACGTTTGGTGGAGTTGAGGCACGACACTGCTCAGGAGATACTCTGACCACTTTCTTGATTTGTGGTCCTTTGGACACATCTGGGATTAAACTTCTCTTTTAGAAGAGGATTTGAAATGTTATCCAAGGGATGGCAACCAGTTCTCCACCCCTCCAATGCACAAAGATCTCATTAAAGGAGCTGTGTTGGAGGGAGGAATGAATTGGTATAATGCAGTTATCTGCTTATCAGGTTTCTTTAAGCTCATTTCCTTCCAGCCTCTAAGTAGAGGTGCTAAATTGCTATTTGAGATGTTATTTTGCAATGTTATTCTGCAATTCAGTATTTGTTTTTCTTTTTTTCCCCTTCAGTGTCCTAATTACATTTCTATTTTGATTACTTCATGTTTGTAGTTTCTTTTAATCATGTTAACTTGCTAGTATATGGGTTGAGCTCTTCTTTGTTCTTCTTTTTGAAGAATAAAGACTACAATAACTGATTTTTTTACTGCAAAAGGAGCCTGTCTATATCCCTGTTTAAATGGAATGGGATTTATTGCTTTTATTTATTTTTTTCACACTTATTTGGGTGTAGAGATAATCCTCAGACACAGACTGTCCAGTTCTTCCTCCAATATTTCCTAATGAAATGGCCTTTATTGCTTTTATTTATTTTTTCACATCTCTTTGGGTGTAGAGATAATCCTCAGACACAGTCTGTCCAGTTCTTCCTCCAATATTTCCTAATATCAATGGTTTTCCCTGGAGCCACTAAATGTAAATCAGAATTCCCCAGGGCATTTTTAAAATTATTATTATGTCCAAGAAATAAGAGCCAGCCCCTTGATATGGATATCCAGGTACCTTGTTAAAGATAAGGACACCTCTCCTTATTTATATTAGGTAGAAAATAAGACTAACATAAGAAAAAAAGAAAAAAGGAAAAAAAACCCCAACAGCTCCTTTCTCCAGTCTTTCTACTGTAACCTACACAGCTGAGGTCTGGCCTTTTCTGCACTTCTGAAGGAGGAGGTAGAAGGATGGAGATACCAAAGTGGTGGTGGGCACAGCAAGTTAGGTAGTGTGTATAGAACAGACAGGGGTTTGTCTACAAACCGAGGATGCCAGTGCTAAACTAGGCTCATTATAGATTGCCCCAGTGTATATGCAGGCTGCTATTTGTCTCCATGCCCCTGTTTTGGAGGTGTAGTGCTGGGTGTTTTCACATTCTGTGAAGCAGGCAGACCAAGGCTATCCATGTTTTCATGTAGGTGAACCACGGTCCAGGGTTACTCTCAGAGCAGGTTCAGGGATTCAGCATTTCCAGCTATGATGTTTTGGAAGGGGGACAAACTTTCACAGGCAGACCCTGGATCCGTGCCCAGAAAAGGGGCCGGGTGGACGTCAGCAGTTTTGGTTCAGAGAGGAAGGTCGTGTGAAACTGCATCTCTGATCTGCCTGCCCTTGAGCTCGCTGTCGTTTGCGGCTGAACCCAAAGATCTGGAGTGAAGGGCAGAATTTTGCCCACACAGTGCCTGGGACTTACATCCTCTGCTGGGATCCTACTCCTGCAGGAAGGCCTGCTGATTTATGGGGTGCATGATCACTTATCCCCACAGAGTACAGGTTGACCTGTTCTTAGGGGACATCCTTTGACCTGTACCTTTCTGGTGCACTGGGACTCTCAAGCTGATCCTGCACAGCCTTCTCCTTCCCCAAGAAGATCTTTGCCCCTCCAGTTTCACAGCACTGTGTGTGTGGATGAGTGCCTGCTGGGTTGATTCTTATTTTCACCTCTTTCCCAGAGCCTGTTTTCTTATCCAGTAGGTTTCACTGCCAACCCAGAAACCACAGGTTCCTTTTGCTCCTTTACTGGGTGCTGTTGGTTATGGCTCAGATTGCTTAAGGGATGGAGACAGGCACAGAAGCTGTGAGATGGTTTTGATGAGTAGCAAACAAAGGATGAGGGTACTCCGTGGTTGCAAGGCTCCTTGATCATGTTCAGGAGGAGTGCATAGGAAGTGTGCAGACATCTACTATCCCTGGGTGAGTTCTGATACCCAGCAATGCAGAGCCCTGCCTTTCTCTGAGATGAAGGTGGGAAGTTTTTTTAAAAAAAGCATCTCTTTCCACCATGATAGCTATTTTTCTGTTTTATTAATTCACTACCCCCTGTTTATTGCCCAGTAAAAGGGAGCATGCTCTGTTTCCTCTTTTAATTAGCCAAATTAACTTTATTTGCCAAATAAACCGTTGCAATGAAAACATAAACTGTCTTTGATATAGATTTCCACCCCCAGTAGCTGATTTATGATCTAATAAAAAGTATACAAACGTTTAATCAACATGAAAAGGAAAGGCATATGATTTTTCTTTAAATAACTCATGGAGGAATTTTTCCCTTATGCAACTGCCTGATGTACTAGTCATGTCAGGCAACGTATAGCAGAGAGAGTATGCAGAAGGCATCCAGTATTGTTTTTGCTGTGTAAAGGACGAAGTTTGGCACGTTTTTTTGGAGGTGAAGTGGGGGAGATATCCGGATCAGCCCCACAAAGCATGAGGTTGATTTGACTCTGTGATGCAGGCATCTCCATCTCTCCCCAGGTTGTTTTACTTGCTGTTGCACTCAACAGAACTTGGGCAAATCTCAGCATTGGGCTGGAAGGATGGAGATATCCAGCTGTGGGCGCTGGACCTCAGACGTTGGAGATACAAACTGTCCTCCCAGTGTGGAGCAGTGCCGAGTCAGTCCCAGGAGGGCTGATGGGTGACCCCCACCCCACTGCTTGACACCAGCCAACCACAGCTCCGCAGACTGCAGGCATCATGGGTTGCTCTTCTTGGAGCAGGGGATTTGAGTGGGTGAGGGCTTTTTGTGCCTTTTTTAGCTTCCAAGCACAGAGAACTTTCATCTCTCTCCTCAGCCTGAACTTCTTTTAAATGGGCCACTGATCTGCTCATAGGAGTTGGTAGACAGGACATGACATATCCATGTTTTTGTGGTTTCTAGCGTGGTACCACATTTCCACCGAGACTGTGGTGAAGTAATATTTCAGAGGATGGATTGTAGCAATTGTATGGTGATAAGATGCTTTATCCAGGCTACCCCAGTGCACCTCAGTAAACTGTCTGCCATACCATATCTATGCTCCCCTGATCCTGGGAGGGGGAGTGCCTCAAGGTTGTCTTTGAAAGAGAAGAACAGAGCTAACTTTAGAGATGCTGAACCCGTGTGATGGCACACAAGAAAAGTAAATTAAACTGTGCTATAATGGGACAGGGGACAACTAAGATAATGCAGGATGGCACTTAGAGACATTGTGCTGGCCACGTGTGCAGTCCAGTCATGGCTGGGAGGGGGTAAGGAGAAAGAAGGGAGACCCTAGGAGGTAGCATGGCATGTGTTATTCAGGGTTTGCAGAGAAACTGTTCCTTCTAAATGTTCTGAGAGAGGTTAAAATAACAGCAAGCAAAATAAGACATTTCCCAGCAGTGGTGGAGATGAGGGGACTGGAAATAACACCATAAGTTGCTGTTGTGTAGTCAAGCACTAATCTTCCATCAGAGAAGGACAGAACTAAAAACTTAGAGGTAGAAGCCCAAGATCAATCTCTGACTTACCCCAACCCCTTCCTACATCTGTAGAAGCAGCTGTGGGACAGCCATTGCATTGTGGCAGAAACAGAGGAACATGGTGAATGAGAACCCAAAAGCTACTATATGGGTCCCATCCAATGACCATCTAACCTCAATGCCTGAGCCCACATGTAGGAAAATTTGTCTGCAAAGTTCTATTGCCTGGTTATGCCCACTCGGCTTTCAGAAACTCCCAGCTTGGAAGGGAGGACATGGACAGGAGAGGGACACACTGTCTGTGTATGTCCCTGTCTCCCTTTCTTCTCCTGTGTCACATCTTTTGGATGACTGACTGATGTACAGTGTGGCAGTTCATGTGGTTGTAACTCTCCAGCCTAAAGTGGGGAGTGATGAAGCCTGAAGAGCTAGGCAGGGAGACTGGAGTCTTCCTTTACTTGTTGAGTCCATGCTGTGCTGCCCTGGATTGTGAGAAACACCTTAGGTGCTAGAAGCATACTGGTGGCCAGGGACAATGAGCAACCACACAGCTATAGCAGAAAAGAGCTAGCAAGCCTAGCTCTGCAAGGAAGAAAATATTATCTTAGTGTGGAGTAGGTCTATATTGCCTCATGGGAATGAAAGATTGATGTTCCTCCAGGGATCAAAACATACCGCAGAGCCTCGTAACTCCATTTTACCCACTAGAAGTCAGAGGGAATAGCTGGTAACTGTTGTCCTGCCCAGGTCGTGTCTGAGGCATGCTGATGTGCTCCAACTGGAGGAACCTATCAAATAGATATTCACTAACCTACACACAGCAGTTGTGCTGCTGCTGTATTTAATCTTCCTGGCTCTGACTCATGAGTAATTTCATAATATCTTTGTCTATTTAATTGCAAGTTTTCCTGCCATAATTTGCTGGACCTCCTATAGTGTAATCCATGGCTGTGACTTGTATGACTCTCAGTGCAGAAAGGATGACTTAGATGAGGAAGAAGGTTTTAGTAACAAACTACCTCGAATGTGGTTGTGGTTGGTCAGAAGTAGCTCCTGCCTCTCCTCACATCTCTGTGTACACCCAAAGCTCTTTAGAGATAAGGAGTCCTATCGCATGTGTTGTGGTAGGTGAGATGTAAACATAAGACTTCACTCACAGGCCTTTGCATACTGGCAAAAGTGTTCCAACATTGAAGCAATGCATTGCCATCTATAAAAGCACAATCTTCAGAGGTGACCTCCACACCCTGGCACTGTCCCACGTTAATCTGCTTAAACGCTGCATTTTCACTTGGTTTTGTGGGGTCCTGAGAAGTTGTTCACTGGAGGAGGTGGGGACCAGAAAGGGGACAGAGAAAAAGGGGGGATTTGGATTTGCTGAAGAGGTGGGGTTTTTTGAAAATCTGAAAGCTCAGATCTCTGGAGTTTGTGCCCTCTTTGAGCCATTTTGATGAAAGAATCTTAACTGGTTTTATTCTTTTTTTCTGGGAAATTTAGTATATACCATAAGTTTCTGGGGTGCAAAGGATGCACAGGCACTCAGAGAAGCTGCCAGGTATGAACTCCTGAAATTCCAGTCTCCTCTGAGCTCCAAGCAGTCCTTTTCTTTCCTTTAATTTCCCTATGCATATGATGGAGATGATTATTTTTTTCTGATATTTTTTTACCTGTCATTAACGTGCATTTTGTCATGAGCCCAGCCATGGAATTGGTAATTTTTCACCTATGTTATAAGATGAAATGATTTCCAGGGGAAGGGGTTAATTCACTTGCTAGCAGAGTAGAAAGGTTTCTTGCTGCCAGTAACTGTCTTGTCCCGGGAATGAGACATTCAACAATACTGGGCCTTTGATTTCAAGCTGTTTTTTTTCATGTCTATCAGCCAGCACTCCCTCAAGTTCACCTTTATCTCCAGCATAACACACAGATGGGTCTGGAAATGACCTGGTTTTCAGGTCACTGATGGCCATTTGATACTGACTCTGCAAACTACGTGTTCTTACTTTCTAAGATAAAAGAGGAACACACTTTTTTCGCTCTGACTTCTCCCTGCTGTGTTATGAGGCCATGCTTGCTATCCTGAGCTGCTCTGTGAAGCAAGGAAGTGAGAGCAATTACTTCAGCCATATGCCGGAGAACTACTCACCCTTCTGAATCCCAGGGGTAGTTTGCAAACCCTTCACCACGAGGGTCCTGACTCTCCATCACTGTCTTGCTCTGCAGTTATTTCTGCCATGTTAGAACTCTGAACGCTGCCACAGGAACAGAAGGGTATAATTTTAAACGTATTTTTTGCTGGTGAAAATATAGTAAAGGATTTGTTATAATTTTTAAATGAAGGTATGCTGGTCCTTCAGGCAATAATTTTGCTTCATTTCTAAAGGTGAGGTAAAGGAGAAAAAGGTATATCAAGTCACAACCCCTCTTATTGCCGTTTCTTTCTCTGCTTTGTGAAATAACTTATTAATATCTACATTTTTATCTACAAGAACTGAATCTTTCACTCTTTACAACTCCCTGAAAAGAGGGTGTAGAGAGGTGGGGGTGGGTCTATTCAAACAAGGAACAAGTGGCAGAACAAGAGGAAATGGCCTCAAGTTGTCCCAAGGGCAGTTGAGATGGGATGTGAGGAAGAATTTCTTTGCTGAAAGAGTTCTCGGGCATTGGAAGGGGTTGCCCAGGGCAGTGGTGGAGTCCCCATCCATGGAGGGATTGAAGAGTCGTGTAGACACAGTGCTGAGGGACATGGGTTAGTGGGAGACTTGTCAGTGTTGGGTTAATGATTGGACTGGATGATCTTAAAGGTCTTTTCCAATAGAGGCAATTCTGGGATTCTGTGAATCAGCCCCATCTTCTGTGTGATTACTTCCTGAAAACCTTCACAAAAAAACTTTTCCATAATTCTTGAACAGTGTAAGTAGGTGTTTAGCATAGGCTTTTAAATATTCTTCAGCTTTCTTGACCCAAAAAGTGTGCATGGCATTGTAGTACAGAGGTTAAAGCTTTTCCTTAGTCCTGCTTACTTCTTCATGCACCTAAAGATTTATTTAGCTGTGGAAGATTGCTCTGATCTCAAAATCCTTTGCAGAGACTCTACATTCCAAAACACACTTTCCCTGCTACAGGGATGGCCTGAATCCCTGTCTCCTTGTCCTTCCTGTAGGAATAAGTGGAGTTATTTTGTGAAAAAAACAAATGTACCAAAAATATGTACTTGGGCTTTCTGAAGCTGAATACATGAATTGAGTGAGAGGAGAGGTAGGAAGACAGAGGAGCACCCACCACTCCCTACCCTGGCATGCCCCCAGTTTGTGGCCCTTGAGTGTAGCTGACTGCTGCACCTGAGGACCCATTGAGGGTCACACAAGAGGAGGGATGTGTGTGACCCAGACATGACTGCAGCGCTGTGTGCAGCATTGGGGGACATCTGGTGTTAAGCATGGCCAGTTTGGGAGAGACCTGCTCTTTGGGAAGGTGATGCCAGTCTCCAGAAGAGCTCATCAGGGTAAGTTTTGCTGACTGAGATCTGCCTTCATGATAATGCCACATCCGCTGGCAGAAAATCAATGAGTGATGCAGAGTTGCCACAGAGTATCTGACGTGCAGAAAATGGCATGAACAGCATCACTGCATCACTGTTTTATACTCGAGGGACAATTAATGAGACAATCATTGTAGAAAGAGTTCTCAGTCATTGTATATGAGGTGTAGTGTGACATAGTTTAATCACCCTGCTCCTTGTGATGTGTACTAGGTAGTGGTATTGTCACAGAGAGAAGGTAATTATGAGACTATTAAGAAATTATGTTTAATAGTTCTTGTAACATTCAGGAGTTTTAAAAATGTGTTTTTAGGCATCTCGAGCAGAGACAAGGAGCCTGAGACCAAGTGTGTGCTAAGACAGATACAAATGCAACACTGATGATAGGAAGTGTTGATAGGAAATGATAGGAATTGCCTACCGGTAGATAAAATTACCACTGAGGTTATTATTGACTAGCTTTTGTTTTTTCCTGTGATTCCTGTGATAGGAAATAGGAAGGAAATCAGCATGAGAAGGAGGTAAGCAGGACTGGGCAGTGCTGATTTTAAATGATCTAGAAGCATTCATACCACATCTCTCCTTCTCACCAAAGGGCAGGGGGTAGGAAGGATGTAAAAGACACTTTCAAATCTCATATTTGACACTCAAATTGCTTTAGACAGTGTAAGAAACAGAGAATCCATGGGTGGAGATTCCACCTCACTTAGAAGATGATGCAGAAGCTATCTGAGGTACTGCTACAGTTAAGGAAGATCTTTGTTCTGCAGAACTATAATAAAATCTGACTTCATAGTCTCCTAGACTCTAGTCCTGTGATGAAAGTCTCTCTTCAAATAAATATATTATTTCCTCCTTTAACTTTATCAAGTGATCAAGCTAATTTATATTTTATGCCATATCTAAGAACATGGGAGTCTTTAGAACAGGGCTGTTGATGCATTATTGATTCTCTGGTTAGTGAGAGAGATACCACATTGCTTTGTGGTGTCTAAAGGATACCAAGATGCATGTCCACCTGAACTCTGTAGCAGGATTTGATATCTAATATCAGAGAAATAAATGTCTTTTGATAACTTGCAACAGTTAAGCAATCTCCATTTATTCACTGAAGTAGTCAGGCTCATGTTCCAGTTTGGCAAAAAGTTCTAGGTTATGGGTGTCACTCTCTTTCCCAGATGTTTAGACATTCTGGACAAAGAATGATCTACACTACAGCATGTCCCACTCAACATCAGTGTCATTGGCATCCCTTCAATCCTTTGTAGGTCAGCAGCTCCCTGCCATGATGACCTCTTGGGATACCTCAGGGAAAACTCCCCATGCTCTTGCTCCAGAAGCACGGATCCTCTATCCACTCTGTGCTAGCAGGTTGCTACGTGAATCCTATGAGGCATGGTGAAGGGGTCCCATTTCTGTTTTGTGGAGGGCAGTGGTGCTTGTCTTCATCATTCAATTATGCCCCTACAACATTATTTGGAACATGCAGTGCTCTACAAAATGCAGTGTTAGAACCCTGCTTAATCATTTCAGGAAGATTCATTTTTGGAGGGTGATACAAATTCTATTTAAATTAGAAATCACATCCACTTCTCATGCCTGAGGATTCATAATAAGGACAACGAGAGCTCCCAGGCACAAATATGGGTGCGAGTGAATTTCTCATCATGAAATTACCACTGAGGTTATTATTGACTAGCTTTTGTTTTTCCTGATCATTAATGTTCTGCTTCTCTGGACAGCTTATTGGCAAGGAGCGTAGTTAGCATCCTATGCAGCAAACACATGCGAGAGGCAATATAAATGTAAAATGAGTTAAGTGAGATGCTATTATTTAATGCAGACTTTCAAGCTTAAAATGTCAGGTAGGAATTTTGCTCAGAGAAAAGAAACAATAACTGACCCAAAAGGATGGATTTGTTTACCAACTGCATTATACCTCATGAGATCATTTACATCGACATTGAGTATGATTCTTTTTTGGAAGCATTATACGTTCTTTTTTTACTAGTGCAAAGGAGAGATGCACAGTGCTATCTGAGATGCTCAATGGCATCAAAAAATCTCTATGGGCAAGGTAGAAACAGCACAGGGCTTATTAGTGTCCGACCCCTTCCTGGATCGATATCTCAAAGGCATCTCTGTTAGAGTGAATCATTCTCCAGGCTCAACTGGCACTGTTCACCAGTGGAAGAACTTGGTTATTATGGGCTTCTATTGCCATTTGACATCGCCCATGGGACCCAAACTATTTGCATGGGGTTGGTAGAGAGAGCAGAGGCCGTACAGGAGAGCTGTGCCGGGCTGAAGCTGTAGTTGGAGCCAGACATGATTGCCTGTGGTGTCTAAAATGGTACTGAGACTTCTGTTTATGCAACTAAATGCTGCCCATGGTCTCTGTTGATTATAAAAGGAGCTTTAACACTAGCACACAAGTACATGCCAATACCTATATGTGGATATTCTAAATCTGAGAGCTACCTGTGATGTCTGGTGACTGGGAAGGCTCCACATTTCCTTTTATTCTAGGCTAATTTTGATAGAGACTGATCCAAAACCATATAAAATCATCAAGGGCCAGCTCATGTGGCTCGTTCAGCATGCATGTGGGTCCAGCCTCAACCACTCAAGACATGGATGTATTGGAGTGGGTCCAGAGGAGTACCACAAAAATGGTCAAAGGGATGGAACACCTCTCCTATGAAGAAAAGCTGAGAGAGTTGGGGTTGTTCAGTACGGAGAAGAGAAGGCTCTGGGGCCCCCTTCTTGTAGCCTTTCAATACTTAAAGCGGGCCTATAAGAAAGATGGGTAAAGATTTTTTAGTGGGACGTGTAGCAATAGGACAAAGGGAAACAGTTTTAAACTAAGTGGTTTTAAACTAAAAGACTAGATATTAGGAAGAAATTTTTTACAGTAAAGGTGGTGAAACACTGGACCACATTGCCCAGAGAGGTGATAGAAATCCCAACCCTGGAAACATTCAAGGTCAGGGTGGACAGGGCTCTGAGCAACCTGATCTAGCTGTCCCTGCTCATTGCAGGGGGGTTGGACTAGATGACCTTTAGAGGTCCCTTCCAACTCAAACCATTCAATGATTCTATCACTGTTTACATTGGTTACATGAATACTGAAATACAAATGGTCTGACATGAGTTGAGGAGTAGGTGAGGTCCAAGTGGTTGTTCATGCAGCATTGGCAGATGAAGCACAGGCACAGTGCAGTCTGAGGGAGGAGAGCTGAGCTTGGCGTTCTGTAATCATAATGTGTCTGCTTTGAGTTTGGGCTACAGTCTAACCAACTCCAATGTAGACTTGGTCAGGTCACATTCGCCGTCAGACCTGCTCTTCATCTTGAAGTTTGTATAGATTCCTCTGGATCTTTTTATCAAGGCTGTACACAGGCTTAAACCTCTTCCAGTTCCATTACTGGGTAAATCTGCAGCAGAACTGGAGTTTGTAAGTGGGACTGGAGGGAGAAAGCTTTTTTCATGAAAGAAACAGGTGAAACTTCCAGGCTTTAGCTACCCATTAGTTTAAGTATTAGGTGATAAGTGTAGCTAAAATGCATTGCCATTAAGGAAGGCCTCATTAATCATTTGTCCTGCCAGCACTAAGCACATACACAATTTATCCATACCCAGGACAGATTGATGTTGCACAGTTTGGCCACCATTCACAGTAATATGATAAGAAAGAGAAAAACATATTTATCTCAGTGACAATGAGATGTAAATTGGAGGAATTATCCTCTTTCACCCCACTCACACACACTTGAGTGTTTTCCCCCAATTACTTGCAAATAGCAGCTTATTCAATTAAGAAGCAGAGCTGAAAATAAACCCCTTCTCCTCTCCTTAAGCTCTCTCTTGGTTCCTTCTGTGTGATACCAGAGATAAGTGAAGACCTTTCTCCTTACAACAGCCTTCTGGGTCAGTAGCATTAACCTCATTTTATGGAGGCAGATCTGAAGGACACAGAAACATCAGGCAACTTTCTAAGAGCTGTAGAGGGAATAGGAGGTGACACAAAGACCTGAACCTGCTCCTCAGAGGGCTGGCATTGTGTGCCAAATCAGCAGGAGGATTTTTACTTCCTTTGTAATTTGCAAAGTGATGATAACAAGATTCTCTGCGTGGGCAATTGGAAATTCCTGGAGGTGGCAGTGGTAACAGAGATTTCCCCTGTTTCTTCTTGATTGAGAGGAAAATCAGTGTCAGTGGTACAGGCTTCATAGTGATGTGCTAAGCTGTTCCACTGCTGTCCTACCCACTCAGTACATATATCAGGGGCAGAGTTTTGCTGTTCCTTGAGCATGCAATACCCAGGAATGCAGTGCAAACAATAGCATCATGCTTGTCTAGCCCTGTCTGACCCTGACTTTGGGGGTGTTGGTTGACAGCCAGCTGAACATGAGCCAGCAGTGTGCCCAGGTGGCCAAGAAGGTCAAGGGCATCCTGGCCTGTATCAGAAATAGTGTGGACAGTAGGACCAGGGAAGTGATCCTACCCCTGTACTGGGCACTGGTGAGGCCTCACCTCGAGTGCTGGGTTCAGTTTTGGGCCCCTCACTCCAAGAAGGACATGGAGGTGCTGGAGCGTGTCCAGAGAAGGGCAACGGAGCTGGGGAAGGGTCTGGAGCACAAGTGTGCTGAGGAACAGCTGAGGGAACTGGGGTTGTTGAGCCTGGAGAAAAGGAGGCTGAGGGGAGACCTTTCTCTCTTCAACTCCCTGAAAGGAGAATGAAGAGAGGTGGGGGTGGGTCTGTTCAACCAAGGACCAAGTGACAGGAGAAGAGAAAATGGCCTCAAGTTGCGCCAAGGGCATTGGATCTGAGCAAGATTGGATGTGAAGAAGAATTTCTTTGCTGAAAGGGTTCTCAGGCATTGGAAGGGGTTGCCCAGGGCAGTGGTGGAGTCCCCATCCCTGGAGGGATTGAAGAATTGTGTAGACATAGTACTGAGGGACATGGGTTAGTTGGGGACTTGTCAGTGTTGGGTTAATGATTGGACTGGATGATCTTAAAGATCTTTTCCAATCGAGGCGATTCTTTGATTCTGTGACTATACCTGAAAAAATTCACATAGTTATTTCTTTGATCTACCAGTGCTTTGTAAACCCCCGAGCTCTGCTTGCTGTGAAAGAAGTTCAAACCCTGGCACAAAGCACTCTGCCCTTTACTATTACATGGTGGGTGTCTAAGTCTCCTGCATACACCTCACTTTTTCCTGAAAGAGTCACAGCTGGAAGGAGACTCCAGACTTTGGGTGCACACTGTTATTCAAGGATAGAAACCTTCCCTCCTACCAGCAGCATATCAGACACTCCATATGGCTGTGAGTTGAAAAATCTGGATATTTCACTCATATCTGGAGATCTGGAAGTGCTCCAGGGATAGTCCATGGGCAGGACTGCACACAGCAAAGTGACATCGAGTTGGCATTGGCTGGGCTACACAACAGAGTCCCAGAAAGCACCTGCAGAGGTTGGATTGTCCATTCTCTCTGCTTATCTCCTACAGTGACCAAGGGGTCAGATATCCTAGGAGGTCCCGACAGTTCAGCACTGCTGCTGATCCAGGGACATAACACAAGAGCCATTCCTGGACTGTGTGGGCAGCAGGTTAAGTCTGGCAGCTGCAGGCTGACTGTGCCTGTTCTAGCAATGCCTACACACAGGTATTGTCTGCAAGGGCACACACCATCAAATTCCTTTTTTTATTTGCATCTCCCTGGGTTCATGTCATTTGTTTGAAAGTCACTTTCCTAGAGTAGGTTAACAAATATGAAAAGTCAAATGCTCTTCTGCTTGCAGAAGGGGAAGAAGAGTGTAGCAGCT
>NW_010306258.1:41425-49185 GCF_000700745.2 Antrostomus carolinensis
CAGATATGGATATAGTGTATAATTCCATGGGAATGCAGCTGTAATTTCTTATTAATTAATACCTTCTTATAATACCAGTCTACTAAAGGGTAGAAAGGATCCTTCTAGCTGGTTGTAGAAGACACCTGGCCTCTCTGTTTCCATTTGTTTTCCTCGTTGCAAGATCCATTGCCACTTTTTATGTGTGCAGTTAAAGATGAAAAGAGTATCTAGCATTTTTTGGCATGAATTGGGTGGATGGATGCAGAGGAGCTATGGCAAGGCAGGATGTTCTTGGAGCTGGAGTTTTCCTTGGATGTCAGCCCAGGTTTTTTTGGAACGGGAGCCAGTTTTACTGAAAGGTTCATGAACTCTCAAGAACTGGGCTCAGATTTCCTCTGTCAAAGCTCCACACAGCTCTACTGGGAGAAACTGGAGCATAGCATAGCTGTAAACATTCCAGGAGAAATATTGGCCCTGCAGAGTTCAGCTTTGCTGTATTTGTCCATCATTGCTGCAGGTGAGCTGAGATGGCATCACTTTGGGGAAAGGGGCTGCAGTGCTGGCCTAGGAGAGCTGAACCTGGTGAAATCTCATCTATATTCCTCACTGAGTAAGCATTTTGGAGTAAAAACAACCAATGGCAAACTAGATTTATTTAGAGAGGACTGGCTGGTTTATTGCAAAGTAGCTTGGGATTGAACTGATGTTTATGCTTGTGTAGACTAGGGCCCTGGAGATGGTTGGTAAGCTAGGTTATATGATGTTAGGGACATATCCAGTGAGACCTGAGTCCAACAGTCTCTGCATAACACTCTTGACAATGATAAGGCTTCTCCAGGGCTGACTTGAAAAGACGAAGAGTGATACTGTATGCAAACCAAATCTCCTTTCTCCTCTTCTGGTTGAAACTCTGAGTAACTATCTCTGTTGTGGTGTCCTCCCCCCATTTCCAGTTGTAGCTGCAGTTCCCAGTGTACAGCTACATTGCCTGTCATCCTTCAGGTTCAACCTGAAAGCCAACATCCATTGCACAGAGGCACTGAAGCCTCTGGATGGGCTGCATTTGACTGGGGAAGAAGAAAGGACCATCACAGGGATTCTACCATGAGCCGATATTCCATCATCAATATATTATGAGGTCCTTGTGGAGATACCCTGTGTGATCAAGGACAGAGGAATTACCAGACAGGGTCAGTTAACTGTCTTTGACCGTAGCCCATAACACATACCTTGAGATGCCACAGGTAGTCCTGTTATGGGATAATCTGCGAGTGAGGAGGTGTTCCTCTCGACCTCTATTAGTTGCAGGTTACCTCATGCCCTGAAGCATGAACATTTCTCAGCCTTGACAAAGCTCTAGAGACACTACTTTAAAACATAAATAACAGAAGTCTGCATTTTCTCGTTTCTCATGTAGAATGGGTTTCCAAAAAGGCCTGGGGCATTCTGGTATATTGGCAGATCTGCAGCACGTTCGATTGCAGGTGAATCAGTAACAGATAGAGTTGTACAAGCTTTGTGATGTTTGAACATCACAGCCAAAAATCTTGTACCAATCAAACTCATATTACCACTTCTCTGGATATATTTATTCTTGAATTTCTAAGATATTTTTTTTCCCATGCTCTGTTAATTGCCAAATGGAGGAAATTAAGTTACACCATTCCAGGGAATAATAACCTCAGTGCTTGGTTTCCATCATATGTAATATACTTTATAATTTAGGCACATGCTGAAGTTCTTTGCCAAATTACAGCTTTTCTGAGCAGAGAAAGTGCAGTTTTCTGCATTTTTGCTATAATATGCCTCCTTGCTGGTAATGCTGCTTTGACAAATTCGCCTTTCTGCTTTCACTGATTTGATTGATTTTATGCTCAGGTTCTAACTGTGTTGGAAGAAATTACTCATTCTGGTAATAATTTTGATAAGCTTATCAAGGAATTTTCTTCCAATAGAGTTACATTTTTAGGCAACTCTAAAAGATCTATTGTCCTAAGTTCCCTGCACCCCCACCTTACTGGAGGGCAGTGGAATTTAAATAATAAATTATACTGAGTGTGGATGTTGTTGCTCTAGAGCTGGCAGTAAATATTAATCCTACTATGCCAACCTTCTCTTCCTTCTTGGGAATAAAGAGATTTTTCCTAAGTACTTTATACCTTTCCTATGTTAACTCTGTGTTAATCATGTAGGCCATTATATTTTGAACACAAGACTCAATGCCTTGCTAGGCTTGTGTCTAAATGAAAGAGCCATTTATCAAAAAACTGTGCCTTTGGGAAAGATAGCTTTTTCATTTAAATTAGGATTATCCTATTGTTCGAAAGATCCATTAAGACCATCTACTCAACCCAATCAAAGACCTTCATGACAACGTGAAATGGTAATAATAAGACAGGGTTCTGTTTTCCTGACTCAGCCAAGGGGATGTAATTAAATGAACATCAAAACTTATTTTAAGAGTGCTGTCTAATAATGTGGCCTATTTTGCTTTTACAGGCTCAGTTGATTCCATTCTCCTGTGGCTCAATAATTCAGTGTGAATGTTAGTATCTGAATTTAAAATTAAACTGTTTTTTGTCCGTAGTTTTCCCAAACATTTATGCACTTTCTGCCTGATGCCAACTTTTATGTGGTTTTTTGTTTGTTTGTTTTTCTACTTTTTTTTTCTCCAGAGAGTTCCTTAGCACTAGAAACTACAACTATTGATGTCATCATAAGGGACCACATTCTTGGAAAAGATATGGAGTAATTTGACTGTTCAGAGAAGTCAGTCTTTCCCTGGTTTCAGCCTGGTGGCAGGCTCTGTAATGTCCTCTCCTGGATACTGACTGCTCCAGCTCACCTGCAGCATGGCTCTGAGCACTGAGCATGTGGGTAACTTGTCCACCATCTCTGTCTTGGATATATTCCTCTTCCTGCTATATATTTCTCCACTTATGCTTTGAACAGAGCTTTTAACCAACTCTTACCATGTTTTTATTTTCACACTGTACTGGCTGATGTAATTCTTTCTTGCTCAAGCAACTCTTCTATCAAAAGCCAATAAATATTGCATTAGATGACTTGTCAAGGTCATCTTTTTTTCAGCTTTTTTTCTCCATGACTTCTTTTATCTTTGCATTCATGCCCATGTCCATGTTTGTGCAGCATCTAGAGTACCACCCTGGCCTTAATCTCTCCTCTCTGCTTGTGTGGAACAAGCATCACCTGATGGCTGTGTTAGTCAGCTAGGAATTATATTCTGTGTAGGCTAACAACCTTTTCTTGTTTGATCTTCTTAATGGAAGTTGGATACACACCTTCAGTGTTGCCAGTTATTAATTTAGTTGGTCCTTTTTCAAAGAGAGAAAATGTAGATATTTTCATTGAGTGTTTAGTCAAGTTAGTCTTTCAAAACATTTAAACTGATATGGTGTACTGCTGAAGGAGACAGCTATTTAATAAAATAATTTAATTTAATCGTTTACTGTCAGTGACATATTGCTTGACATTTTTACCATGGCTCTGTAGAGAAAGAAGTTATGAATCATACAAGGAAATTGTGAATGTAAATCACATATTGAAATGTATAAATATTTGCCAATCTGTTTTCAGATGGGGAAAACAGTTTGGTGTTTAAAACAAGCCATGGGTTCGGTAATGTGTGCAACCGCAGTGTCAATCAAGAGCATTGAAGGAAGAGGTGAAGATGACTCAGTTGTCTGCATTACCCTGTGATGTCCTACCGCCCAATCTCAAGGAGTGGATTAGAGGAAACCTTTTACTTTCCCTTCAGGGACAAAGTGAGTGAATCCACTAAACCCAGCCTCAATTTCCCCTTATCTCTGACAGTTTTTTAATGGGAGGAAATGGCTCAATTCCTGATGCTTTGTCAGTGGTGTAAGCAGTTCACGCCCTTGGTGCTGGGTTTCTATTTCAGCCCTAAGGAATTTTCTTTTTTGCAGCACAGCAAGGTCATTAATCAAGAATTCAGAAAAAATACCATGAAATCACTCCAGTTACATCTGAAATGAAGACTAAACCCCACTTAAGTAGGCGATAACACTTCTGAGACAGGTACATTGGCAGCTGGGTGCTTCCTGGGCACAAGGTCTGTGTGACGGGGATGACAGTGTTGCCCTTTGGCATTTTAGGTTGTTGCAGTCACCACCCTCCCTGCTGCCATTGCTCGGGGAGCAGAGCATGTGGAAAGGCCCATGGGGAGCTCCAAAGTGTGAGCTTGGAGTCTGTACTGCAGCACATCATTCTCCTTCCCACCACCACTTCTTCACCTCCAATGAATTATGGGAAAAGAGGAAGATGGGCGAAAAGGGGAGGGAAATTATCTTCACTGCTCTGAGGGCACACATGGGTATTGAAAAATGCCCTCATCAGTCCTTCAGTTAGAATGAAACTGTAGAAGGATTTCATTACTGCTTCTTCTGCAGAGCATTCACTGCGTGGGGCTTTTCCCAGAGCAGGTAGTTGGGAAGTGTTAATCCCAGTCTCCACTAATGCTCTGTACCTGCTTGCTGCCTCTGACAATTTACTCCCATCAGGGTGGCTCTGCTCTGGCAAGATCTGTCATGCGTATGAGGGAACCTGTAATTTCCAGGGGAGCTCTGCAGTCCCTGCTTTGAAAGGTTTGTGAGGTTTCCCAGCTGAGCAGGAGAGGGCAGCAAAACATAGAGATTGAGAGAGAGAGAGCTGAGGAGATCCCCTTTCAGAGCTCGCAGGAGTTCATTTAACAGTTTCAGGAAGGGTACACTGATGTGGAATGGGATTTGGCGTTGTCCAGTGCTGCACATGGGGATGTTACTGCGAACCAGACAAAGCTGCTGGGGTGAGCAGTTTGCTATAGCTCCCATTCCGAGCAATCCTGGGGACAGAAATGATCTGCATCAGGCTAAAGAGGGATTTTCCTTGCTCCTTAAGGACGGTCAGAGATGTGGAAATCTTGATTACCTGCATAGAATGGTGTGTAAGAGTCAACTGCCTCAGGAAACGACAATATTTCCAATGAGAAATGTGAATATGGAGCCCTGGAGAAGGACGTACCTCTCTTCTTTCTTGCCCCATGACATGCAGCCAAAAACTTCCAAGCCATGGATAAAGGGGAGAAGATAAGGGTGAAAGTTTCAAGAAAAAAAGACCAAGATTTTGGCAAAGTGGGAATGAACACAGTCAATATAATAATTGATGTGGAACAAATAAGGAGTGTTGAGAAATGCAGTTACTGTGGCAACCTGGTAATAATAGATAACAGCAGTACAGAGGTGGAAATCAAAGTGAGAAGCAGGAAAGCATTTAGAAATACGAATGTATTAGTCAAAATCTGGAGTAATAAAAATGTTGTCAGAGCATTAAAACTGAAGCTATGCAACAACATCATTATGCTGCTGGTGTTTTATTTGGCAGAAGTATGGTCAGAGACAACCACTCCTGAATAAAACAGCAGAGTTTTCATCCACAGTGTGCATGAAGAATATTAAGAGTTAAGTGAGGAGAAATGGTTATAAATGTGAAAGCACAGGAAGAATCAAGATGGATACCAGAGCATCCTGAAATCACACCCAGGAGCACTGGAAAGCACCAATTGGACCGTGTAAAATCAGAGGAGGGTTTAATTGCACTGGGACAGTGGTAGAAATTATCAGAAGGGTTTCTGGGGCTGTGTTCACATGGGATAAAGCATGTGACACAGTGTTATACACAGACCTGGCTTTGAGCTTAGTATGTTAGTCTTTAGACTTCCAGGTGGAGACAGAATACCTCTGCTGACTTCCAGGAATCAAGATACCAAAGGCAAACCTTCAGCAAAGATCCTGTTCCCACTGCATTGACTCCTTCATCTTCTGATTACACATCTCCTGTACCCTATTCCCACTGCATTGACTGTACACATCTCCTTCATCTTCTGATTACACATCTCCTGTACGTACAGTCATCTTCTGACTGTACACATCCCCTTCATCTCTGGATTACTGGGATTTCTTTGGCCTGAAAAGTAACATGAGATAAACACTCTGGGGTTAAGACTGGTGGAGATACACTGCTACCATCCACTAACCCCATGAGGAGGTTGTTCAAAACAAGGTTGGTCAACCTTCCAGCAGTATTCATAGATTGCCTTTACGTCCTCACGATTATTAATGTGAAAATTAACCTGATTGCTGACATGGTCATGGAGTCAAAAACCGCTTTCTGTGGACATTGTAGAGAAATAGCACCTGATTTTACAAGAACAGAGGCCAGATGACTTATTCCAGTGCAAGGGGAAGGTTGTACAATGAGGCTGTGTAGATCAGCAGAAAGAAGGGCAACCATGGCCAGGCAGTGAGCAAATGAATTGTTCTGGCAGTTGAATGTGATTAGATGCTGTTAGTGTAGCACATTAGTTTTGATGGTAAATAAGTGTTCCCTCCTGTGGGAAAAGCTGCCATTTTGAAAATTGCTTTTGTGACAAAATCAAACTTTAGTGAAATGAAAAAAAAAGCCATCAAAAACATCAGTGCTTGTACAAATATTATGATGTGAAGTAATCAATACTATTCATAGAAAATGTGAAATATACTCATTTTCTTTCATTTCAGCATATTTTCAGATGGCCCAAGAAACTATTACTATAATAGGCAAATATATAAACACAGTATTGAAAGGATTGTAATATAAAATTAGGGTGAAGTAGAACAGAGTAAGAAAATAAAAACAAAACCTCACTGCTTTACTGAAACAAAACATTTCAGTATCAGAATGAAATGAGGAAGTTAAAAAAATCTCCGTTTCTCCAATTTTCCCATCAGAAATTTCACCAAAATAAACATTTCAGCACAATGTTTCCATTTCCACAAAATGTCATTTACAGGTGGAAAATTATCTGACAAATGTTCCCAACTTGCTCTAAAGATGACATATCTGAAGGACGGTATCTTTGTGGCCAACAGAGTTGGACAACTTTGGGAGGGAAGTTGTGTCAGCTTTCCCAGCTCATCTGGCCATGATGCGTATCCTGCCTCTTGGGTTCATGGATCTTCTTGAACAGTCTTTCCCTCATTTAGCAGCAAAGATGATGAGACACCAAAGATATTCTCTGATTTATCAGACTTAGTGGAGTCTCACTTTGCCTGACTTGTCAGCTCAATTCAGCTGCAAACCTGGTCTGAAGTTTCCAACATGTAATGTCTTCTTTATTTTTTTTTAGTATAGGAATCTGCACTGCTAGAATTCATTCACAGAAGGAACGTGTTTAGTAAATCGGGAAGTTTCTGCTGTGGTTAATATTATTTTCCTGACATACTCATTTGAAATTCAGCTAACACACTCTTCAGCAGTATTTGCAAGCAGGGAGGGAAGGACTGCCATTTCAGCAACAGTAATTTGTAAGTGCTATCATTATTAATAACAGTCTATATTTCAATACTGCTTGGAGGCCTCAAATAAGATTAGTGACTCATTATGTTAAGCTATATGTAAACACACAGGCACAGAGTGTTTTATAAAGTAGCCCTTATCTAGACCAACAAGTCGAATTAAGGGAGAGTGAGAGAAAATTTTATGACTTTCAGTTTATAGAAGGAGAAAAATTTAGATTAGGTATGATTATGAATAAAACTGACCAAAAGAGACAACTAAATTTTGCTCTTTCAGGCCAAAATGATCAGCTCTTTTGTGAGATTTTGGTGGTTTATAGAGGATTTCAAGAATATTATCTTAGGATAATGTTAACCCACCCCTCCAACCTTGCCACTGAAAACAACTAGAAAACACATAGTTCATTGAGACATGTTATTCATGTG
>NW_010306259.1:0-243 GCF_000700745.2 Antrostomus carolinensis
GGTGGGGGAAGGAGGGTGGCTCTGTCCCCAGGGTGTCACATCCTTGAGTCTCCCCCACCTCATGGTAAAGTGACACCAGGGACACTGCCCTCCCTGGGAGACACAGCGGGACTCCTGGTGCCGTGGTTGTCCCAAGTGTCCCTGCGCAGGGAGGACCTGCTCTTGGCCAAGGAGAGGAAGAGGAGAATTGGGAGCCGTGTCCTGGTCACCACCTCAAACAGCCCCTGATGGCCCCATCCGCCG
>NW_010306259.1:424-941 GCF_000700745.2 Antrostomus carolinensis
GGGGTCCAAACCTCCCTGTAGCTGGGCAGTGGCTCTGCAGCGGTAAAAACACCTGGGCACCCTCACCTGCAGGGTCCTTCCTCGGGGGGCAGGAGCCCTGGGACCTCCTCGGGGCCAAGTTCCCCCACTTCAAGCCCCGTGCCTCAGTTTCCCCTCTGCAGACGGCTGATGCTTTGCACAGCAGAGAATCCCCAAGACTGTGGCGCTGGTGGCCAAGGTGGCAGCGTGTGTCCCCCAAGCCCAGTCCCTCCTGGCCACCCGTCTGGTTTCCGGCACTCGCCGAAACACCAGCACCGCAGAGGGGCTGGGGAGGAAGCGGCTCACGCTGCAGGATACGCCCCACGGGCCCAGGCCACGCTCGCTGCCTCGCAGGCTCTGCCCCACCAGCCACATCCCTCCCCAAACCAGCCGCAGCATCGAGGACGAGCCCGTGCCCATCCCCAGCAGGATTTCCAGTCTCTCTCGAGCCAAGTCCTGGTTTGAGACAAGCCCCGACATCGCCTCGTGCCTCAGTTTC
>NW_010306259.1:953-2243 GCF_000700745.2 Antrostomus carolinensis
GAATATCCCCATCCCTGGGTTCTCCATCGCCAGCACAGGATGGGGATCAGAGCCTTTGTGGGGGAATTATCCCAGACACCCCCTGCTCCATCTCACCTCTGTGACACGTCTCCATCCCTCAACTCACCCATCCCAGGACCAAATCCTGGCAGAGGCACTGGGCGGGAACCAGTCCCCATCAGGGTGCAAGCCCCTCTGTCCCCAAACCTCACTGTTCCCAAACCCCACTATCCCCAAACGCCACTGTCCCCAAACTCTGCTGTCCTGAAGCCCCTGCTGTCCTCAAACCTCACTGTCCCCAAGCTCCACTGTCCTCAAACCCCATTGTCCCCAAACTCTGCTGTCCCAAAGCCCTTGCTGTCCTCAAACTCCACTGTCCCCAAACTTTGCTGTCCCCAAGGCCCTCTCTCCCCAAACCTCACTGTCCCCAAACCCCACTGTCCTCAAACCCCACTGTCCCTAAACCCCACTGTCCCTAAACCCCACTGTCCTCAAATCCCACTGTCCCCAAACTCTGCTGTCCCAAAGCCCTTGCTGTCCCCAATTCCCTCTGTCCTGAAGCCCCTGCTGCCCCCAAACCTCGCTGTCCCCAAGCCCCTCTGTCCCCAAGCCCCACCATCCCCACACCACCCCAGGCAGGTGCCGGTGCCGATGCCACTGTGGGGTTTTGCTTTTCCACCAGGAATTTGGCTGCTGGGGATGGAGGGGAAACTTTGGGGTTATTTTCTTAGTAACCAGCATCGTTCCTGTTTTCAGTATCAAAACGATCGCGAAGGCACCGGGCACCGCGGCGGCTAAATTTGGTCTCAGGGAAAACCAAAAATACTCCCCCCACCCCGGAGGAATTTGCATCTCGCTGCTGCTCGAAGGCAGCACCTTGCTGAGAAGTTCATGGAGGCATGAATCCAAACCACAGCGTGGCAGGGGCCGGACAGCCCCCTGCCACCCTCCCGGGGGACCCCCAGCACAGCCTGGGGACACATCCTGCACCTGCCTCGGTGCTTTGCAGGGGAAAACCAAAAATACTCCCCCCACCCCGGAGGAATTTGCATCTCGCTGCTGCTCGAAGGCAGCACCTTGCTGAGAAGTTCATGGAGGCATGAATCCAAACCACAGCGTGGCAGGGGCCGGACAGCCCCCTGCCACCCTCCCGGGGGACCCCCAGCACAGCCTGGGGACACATCCTGCACCTGCCTCGGTGCTTTGCAGCCCAGGAGCCAGAGGGTGCGGGGTGAGATGGAGCCACGTCCCTGGTCCCTTCTTGCTGGACCCCAGAGTGATGCTGCTGAG
>NW_010306260.1:0-23553 GCF_000700745.2 Antrostomus carolinensis
CAGCACCCCCGCCATCCATCACCCCAGACACCCACATCACCCCGGCCCCCCGCATCCGCATCACCCCGGCCATCCATCACCCCGTCCCCCGCGGGGCTCTGTCCTGGCTCGGGCTGCGCTTCCTGCTGCCTTTGGTGTGTGTGTGGGGGGTGGGAGGCAGGAGACCGTGAAATATCCCCCACAGTGGATTCTGAGATTTGTTTGCATCCTTTTAATGCACATCTTAGTGACAGAAAGAAGGAAAGATTAACCCCAGCTTTGTGGAAGTTGGTGGGAATTTGCTTTAACGAGGCCAGGATTTCAGGCAAGGTGAAAGGGCTTGAAAAGGAACATTGGTTCCAACACCAGCTCCTCTCCCTGCCTTCCCCTAAACAAACAACTTGCAGGGATCCAGCGCTGATTCAGAGGTGCGGGGTGAGTCAGTGCCCGAGCTGTCAATGCGTAACACCCTTATCAGCTGCACTTTCAAGATCCGTGGTAAACGTAACAGAAATGACATAGGCAGATTTCAATGCTGCCTGCCCCCCACACCCCCCTACTCCTGTTCAGGAAAAATATAAACTAACCTTATTTTTATGGAGCTTTTCAAATAGGTACTAACTCATCTATCCTGAAATATAAAAATCCTTTTATTATTTCATTTTTATAATTACAATGATATATTTCAGGTAGTTGGTTGGGGGGTTTTTTTTAGAAAAAAAAAAAAATTACTGTATTCCTCTGAAATCATATAGTTCACTTTATTAGAAAAATATTAATGAGTCATTAAAACTTCTATTTAATCTATTTTGATGCCTTAAATGTTGAAAAAGAATCTGAGCCTATATCCAGTGATTTAGCTCTTAGTGTTTTGTAAGACTGGGGTACTGGCAAACATTCTTGAATTTCAGATGGGGGAGGGTTAAAAGATTTTTTTCTGGAGTAAATAGAGCATTTTCTTGTCCAAATTAGACAATCATATGTTATATGAGTGTCCTATTAATAGGAATCACTAAACAAATGGAGATGGCCTCATTACAGAAATATTACCATAAATCAGCATAGTCCTACAGTATAATTTCTGTATTGGAGGTAGTGGGGGCCTCTTTTTAACAGACCCCTTAAGAACATGCTTAAATCCATTCTTGCTCACAAAGAGTTTTGCCTAAGACTGCAGTGACACCTTAACCATGTGTGTCATTGATAGTCATAGGGTATTCATGTCTTTATCGTATGTAAAATCTGTAAAATTATGTTGGGAGGCTGTGTTTGCATAGCCATGACACGATTTCTAAGATAAAAGTCTTATGTTGCTGTAGAACAGTGCTCCCTCTTGATACTTTATATCATTGGTTCTGTATCAAAGCTTTTTTATACTTAAACTATCCCCAAGAACTATTTCTGCAGAGATTGTAAATTTCAGAATAAAGCATCTCCTCTGTTTTTTAGGGGTTTTTTTTGGTTTTTCCTAATCTAAAATTGTGTCTTTCACATTTTTTTGCTCTGATCATGACTTTCCCTCTATGGTTCCCAAAACAAACAGCTGGCTGAACTAGGATTGCCCTTATTTGTTCAAATGGTTTTGAAAAGCAGCTCTTAAAAATGTGGGTAGAAAAAGGAAATACCAAACTTGCATTTGATTTGCAGTCTTACAATTTTAAGGATTCAATTCTATTGCTTAAAATTTTAGGTGTAGGTAAAACAGTTTGTTCTGTTTGTGTGATCCATAAATTTTTAAAGCTAGAAGAGACTGTGAGGACCAACTGACTTCCAGCACAGAAAAGATCAAAGACCCAATAATATCTGCATCAAGTTCACACCCCCTGTTCAGGCCAAGCGATATGTTTTAGAAAAATAGCCTGTTTTATTTGGACTGTTGGAAAGCCACTCAGGCTACTTACTGGCTTTAGCTGATCTGCTTGCCTGAGTGCATAACTTTCAACTATCTTGAAACAATATTGGAGAACGCTTCAAAATAATTATCTGACTCTAAAACCTGTGCTAGGCGGGTGCAGGGTTATTATGGCTGGGGTTGGAGATAAGCATCCTCAGAGAATCAGTAAGGCTAAACCAGACAATTCCACAGAGTCTGACTGTGTTGACACAATGGAAACACTTTTCCCATTGTCTGTGAAACGTTTGTTTTTTCAGATACGTTCTGGACACAAGCATATTTCCAGCTGCCATAATAACCTCCTGTCCTGTGTTTTCATGTCTTTTGATTGGATCATTTGGCAGGTTTCCTTGGGCAAAAGTAGGGGAAAAATGTATCTTTTCCTCAGTGAGTTTATGTGGTACTTTCTCAGAAACTTGCTTCTGACCTCCTGTTAGAGATGGTACAGACAAATTGTCAGGAATGGTGGACAGCACTTGTGAGACTGGTTGAGCAGAGATTTCAGGTGAGAACATTATTCTGGCACAGCTTGCAGGGCTGGCTGGTGGTTTTGAAAGACGACTTGTCAAAAGCTCATCCACCAGAAATCAGTCTCTGCCTTAGGCAGAAATTGCTGCCCTGACCCTGTGCCAGGGAATGATCTCAAAGTGAAGGGTGCCTGCTCTCTTGCTGTGACAGCCCTTCCTAGCCCACGAGCTTTCTTGCAGCTCTAGAAAAGTGATGAAGGCTGAAGCAGCAATGCAGCTCCAGAGCAATCACCTGCCATGTGGGATGTGGAGCTCAGCCTCCAGCATGGCACTGAAAAGCTCAAGATTTCCTCCACCAGCTCACTAAAGCATGTGAGCTTCTGCGTTTATTTCAAAAGGTTTGAGTCAGGCATTGCCCCCTTAGATAAAAGCAGCTGGATCATTTTAAGTTTCAGCATGAACAAGCACCTAAGACAGGGAAGCGCTGGATCCTATTAGCTCTTCTCTAGAAGACACCAAGACATTTTTAGTTCTGGTGCCAGGGTCTCCTGCCCCAGGACCCTACTCTGCTGTGAGACTTGAAGCAGCTCCCACCCTCCCTGATGCTCTGTGTGAAGTGTGTCAGAGCTGCCACAGACTGCCAAGATACATCATGGCCCTACTCAGCTCTGTGCTGGATGAACAACGCTGGAGCAGAGCAAATAGGTTTCCTCAGATGATGCTTTCTCACAGATATGTGCAGATCACCCCAGCATGAGGCACCAGGGTTACATGAGACATCTCTTAGTTGTGCTGCGATGAGATGAATTTTATGTCAAAATGAGTTTGCACAATTGGAAATGTAAATTTGTTGGGTTTTTAAGAATATCAGCTGAAAGTACTGCTGTCAAATGAGGTATGTAAGAACTGGTTTCTCCTCCACCAGAGGATGCTACTCAGTAAAGTTGCTTGCCTCTGTTTCTGTTTCTCTTTCCCATAAAAGAAAAGGCTGACCCACCCATAAAGTCCTTGATGTCCATAGACACTGCTGAGAAATTGGGTTGTGCAGTCTTACAGTAAATGCCAAGCTTCTCTGCTCATTCAGAGCTGTGTCCTGGCCCTCAGTGCTCCCCTGGCCACCAGAAGGGATGGCAGAGCAGAGAAGTCTCCAGTGCCAGTATCATCATGCTGCGGTGCTGAGACCTGACTGTGGCTGAGAGTCTCACATCTGGAACAAGTGTTTTACCATTGAAACTTTGGAGATTTGTTGCTTACCCCCTTCTTTCATGTGATTTTTCCTCCAAGACCCAGTAGCGGTCTTTGCTTCTGCTGAGTACCTTGAGGCATGTGTTAGGTTAGAGGCTGACTTTACACTTTCAAGCCTCAGTCAGACTGAGGATTTCCCAATAAGAGGGGGTGAGGGGGTAATCTATTTACCAGTTATACTTGAGTGTGACAGACTGCAAGAGCTTCAGCTGCTACAGCCCTGGAATTTAAGCCCTGAGTGAATTAATTATCTTCGTCTGATGAATATGTTCATACACCGCCCACCTTGGTTTTACCACCTGCCAGCTCTGAAGCAGAGTTTGTTGGCTTGCACCATTGACTCAAACTTCATGGATTAATTCTTCCAAGGGACATTACTCATAAACATAGAAATGTGCCAGGGCAGAGCTTTGATGCAGGGCTCTCTAACCATCAGCTGTTTGCAGTTCATCAGGTGGCAGAGCGTGTGGAGGCGCTGGGCCAATTTGTGATGAAGACCAGGAGGACCCTGAAGGGCCATGGAAATAAAGTCCTCTGTATGGACTGGTGCAAAGACAAGAGAAGAATTGTGAGCTCTTCCCAGGTATGCTGTTTTTCAAAGCTGCTCTTGGGCACTGTACAAATCTTTTGGCTATGCTATATGCCACTCTTTGCAGGTGACACCTGTGTATATTGTAAATGTTTTTAAGATGCCTTTAAAGCAGTTTGTTGGCAATGTATTTGTTCAGAGAGCACAAATCCAAGCTTCTGATCATGGCTACACCTGTTGTAGCTAATACCCGAAATATTTCTTGTCCTGACATATACGGATTTTCCCCATATTCCATACTACAACAGAAAATAGAGAGAACTTAACTGAGGCCACTTTTATTTCCTTGTGCTTTACAGATAAAATATTTAGTAATGATTTCAGTTATTTGTTCAGTGAAAATAATCGGGTAAAGGGAAGGGCAGAAATGTTGATTCTTCTTGAGGTTTCTATGCACAGAAATTTCTTCTGCAGTCTGTATAATTGGTGTGACCTTGAAAACCTCAAACATCCTTCCAAAATTACTGTATTTACTTGGGCATCTTGAGAAACAGTCCTAACACCTGCTCAAGAGCAGTCTCATGAGCTGGAGGAGGTAATGAGATAATTACTTTCTAGATCGCCTGGTTTGTCCTGAGCCCAGTATGGCGGGGAGTGAGCCTGTTGCATCTCACAGCTGTTCACTGACCTATATGAAATCTGTCAGGGGTCTCACTTGAGGGATAAAAATAGGCAATCTGCATTGCAAGCCACCTTCAGTTACTGGGAGTTTTTACCATTCATGGTCATCTCAGCAAAGAAAACAATTTTAAATAATTAACATCACATTTTTAAAGTGGTTAAAATGTCAATGTGTAGATCAGAAAGCTGAACAAGCAAGTTGAAATGCACTTTTGCATTGTTTTAAGAACTATAGTGAGTCCAGGTAGAGCAACAATTCTTGCTCAGTAATGAACATTTCGCTTTCATGATACAGGGAGGATAATATTATTATTACTTTGCCTTATGTGCATAAGGCAAAGTAGCTGGCACGAGTGTAGCTGGCATACACAAAGTGGTTGTGTGGCTCTCTGTGGAGTGTTCTCACGATGACTATTTAGCAGATGGTATCAATGGATAATTGAAGGTTAATTAAGTGTAGTGAGAAGTAAAGGGAAATCCAGGAGAAGACAGGAAAGGGAAGATTAATAAACAGTGCAATGTCCATAAATAGTCCCCATGAGTGCTGCCAGCTCAGGAAGTGGTTTGTAATACAGGTCACCTCTTGTAGTTGTAAGGCCCAGTACTGAGCCACTGACAGTTATCACTTGAGAGAGGTGTCTGGCTTTGCAGGTGGTCATTACAGGCTGGGAGAAAGATGTTGTGCAAACACACTTGTGAGGGCTCAGTAGTGGCAGATTCCTAAGGAGATGGTCCTGTCCATAGCGCGTGCTGCAAGTGAGAGGAGTTCTCATAAACCCACTAAAAGGTACAGGTGGGAAAAACAGAAACAAAACAAAAAACACCCCAAAATGGTCTTTTAAGCCAACATCAGTGATCTCAGCAAAAAGGAGATATGGTTTCCTTCTGGTCAAAGACATAACTCATACTACTGAGGAGAGTCTCAGTGCTTCACTGTGACCATTGTGCTGTTGTTAAAATGGAGATAAAAATTCCATGACATAACAGACTGGGGGATGGTAATAAGCAGCAGAGTTTTCCCCAAATCTGAGAAGTAGACTGGCAACCATGTCTCTGGAAGGCCTCAATTTCTCTCTGTGTGCTTTCATTTAGGATGGGAAGGTGATCGTGTGGGATTCCTTCACTACCAACAAGGTAAGTGAAACTTCAGCAGATGTCAGATTTCTGTGCACAAGGCAAATGATGGTGGGATAAGATGGAGGGCTGAAGGGCTCACAGGTGTCACAGGAGGCAGCAGGATCATGGGATAATATGCAAACCTCCACCAGCACCACAAACCAAGGGGCCCAGGGCAAACTACCTCCCTTGACCTGTCTCTGAGCAAAGTCCCTGTCAGGACACTGGGCTTTGTCGTGGTCTCCAGTGAGAGCCTGTGATCCAGCCTCTTCGCTGGCAGGCAGGGCTCCCAGCTGGGGGCAGAGCCCAGCCAGCAAAACAGAGGCCCTCCCTGGGTAACCCCTGTACCATGTGTGATCACCTGGGATCCTTCAGCTGTGGTGCTCACTGTGAAATGGTGCTGCTGCTCCTCCAAGCCCTGCCACACAGCTGAGCAAAACCAGCTTGTTTGTAACTCCCTTTTACACTTACAGCAGTGGAGACCTTTTACAGCACTGAGTAACCCAAGAAAACCATGCTGTGGGGTCAATTTGGGGCTCATGAACAAGGTGGAAAGTGTCATGGAGGGACTAGACATCCACCTGCTGCTCTGCTGCATTCTGCAGTAAGGGTTGTCCCAGCCTTACATGTGAGTTATGGCTGGGGGAAACACCTCTATCTTTCACTGACCCTAAGGACATCCCACAGAAATACTGAACTTACTACTCTATGCTGTTTTCCTTGCACCAATGAGAGAAACAGTGATGCCCCAGTTTAAAGAAATGCTGTGTTTCAGGAACATGCAGTGACGATGCCATGTACCTGGGTGATGGCGTGTGCATATGCCCCATCTGGATGCGCCATTGCTTGTGGGTAAGTTCCTAGTTTCCACAGCTGTTTACACAGAGAAGCTTCATTTGTAGTGGTGTCCCAATGCCTTCAGATGGTGACAGCTAGAAGTTTGCATGCCTTGATTGTGGATGGAAGGACTACGTTCAGTGCCTCCGATTCTGTTCCCATAATGGCTCGTACATATTATTTCCACTGACTTCAGTGTAATAACATTTGTTGTGTAAGCATGGAAAATAATCCTCTTTCAGCATTTATATCATGGGTTAGGAATTCTGCATGCATGCAACTTCCCTGTTCCAGTTTGGTTGTGTGTGTTGGATATATCTTCTAAGGAAGAGTGGTTTTAACCCTCTTCTTTCTTTGCATTCTTTCTTCTATGTCATAGGGAAGGTTAGTCCTTAATGATTACCAGCGCATGAATAGATCTTGCCAAGATGGGGTGGGGAGAAGTAAACCCATCCCTGATAATCTTATCCAAGTTTTCTGAGGGCTCAGGTCTGAAAAAAATGATTTTATGCAGGGGAGAAAACAAAGAGATGAGATGTTGGCAAAACATCTTTTAAAAAGGGATTGGGTGGATCAGACAGACAAAGCAAGCTTGGGGCGAGAGAAAGGAACAAAGACTTAACTGTGCAACTTTCACATCTAGAAAGCAGCAGACTGAGACAGACAGGCAGACTCCATCAATGTATGTGGAGAGGGAGTCCAGAAACCCTATGTTTTTCACTAAAAAATGGAAGAATGGCAAGAATGTTCTGTTTTCACACTTGTAAGAGAGATAGGGAGGGCATGTATGTGTTGTACCACCTAATTCTGTATTTAGGCTGTGCTGTCAGTTAAGTGCTGTGGACGTAATATAAGGCACAGAAACAGCACGTGGTGATGTGCCGGGATCCCAGGGACCAGGGCAGGGCTGATCTACCATGGCTTGAGAAAAGGGTCAGACATGAGTCAGACGCTTTAGAAAAGAGTCCCACATCAGGCCTGGGAGATGCAGCTTAACTGGTGCAACTGTCCAGGAGGGACACACCAGCTACAGAAGTCAGTGCTTCTGTTACCTTTTTTCCAAACTCTTCTAAAAGCCCTGTCTTCACACCTACTACTTATTATACCATCTCTTCCATAGGAGTTAGGTCAAATTTATTAAGACAGATCTATAATGATGCTTAAATACTGATCCCCACAATGATGGATGTCAAAGAAAAAATAGCAGTTTGGCTGTATGTGAAACATTAACCCTGAGGTGACTTCTATGTCACCTCCCAGTTTATACTTTCGTGAGGTTTCATTCAGTGCCGTTTATAAACTCGATGAGGGTAAAAAATACTGAGGTGCAGCTGTTCCAGTTCTGTAAAGTATCCAGCTTGGTGAGGCAGCTGGGGCTTCCCTGCGCAGGGAGATCCCGGACAGCACAATACAGGGAAGTCGGTACTTGTAAGGGTTTGGCAGCGCAGCACTGACAGGTGGTTTCCTTCTTATCACCACTCGCCTTTTGTCGTTGCAGTTTTAACCAGTTCTCCTCTCTCTGTGATTGCTATTATTACTCTCTTTAGTGGCCTGGACAACAAGTGTTCTGTGTACCCTCTGACATTTGACAAAAATGAAAATATGGCTGCAAAGAAGAAGTCGGTTGCAATGCACACAAACTACTTGTCTGCCTGCAGCTTCACTAACTCAGACATGCAGGTAAATGCATTCCTTACCCGCTGCTCACCGTCCAGCAACACCTAACTGGAACTGCACTCGTATGCGGTGTCAGTAACCTTCCTGGCACCCAGGGCCACGTCCTGCCCCATGCAGGGGCTGCTGGAAAACCCTTACTGGGGACAAGGAGGGTGCTGCAGAAGCTGCTGTAAGGAAATGCTTGTCACAGCCCAAGGCCAGGCTGTCCTGCCTGTGCCCTGCGAACGCCTGGCCCTTCTGCAGAGGGAGCTCACTGGTACCGGTGTGTTCTCTGCTCACTGGGTCTGTGCTGCCTTGTGCTTTTAGGAGCTTAAACTAATACAAATAGTTAAAAACCCAGCTGAGATAGGGCTAGATTGGGTATGTGCCATGCCAGCCAGTCGACACTGTGTTGTTTGTCTGCTTTGTCCGGACCTCCAGCCAACTTTGCTTTTGCTTTCATTCTTAGTATCTTTTGTTTGCACCAAGTGAGATATTTGAGCTTGAGGATGGCCCCACGGGGCTAGCCCTGCTGTCTGTACATGCAGGGGTGTGTTTCCTTGAGGGAAAGGAGTGGTGCTACCCCCATCTCTCAGGCAGAGGGTTGGAGCACAGAGGGCTACAGTGGGAGACTATGGCAAAGCCAGGAACTAAATGCAGATCTTCTGAGACCAGGCCAGCCTTCCTCTGTAGTGAATATCTCAAAGATCTCCAGGAACACGAAAGATGATGAAAGGAGCCAGCATAATCCCCTTGTCCTCTCTGTTTTTTTAATTTAATTGAAGCTTGGCTCAGAGCAGTTCTGCAGCAAAATAAGTGGCAGAAGGGAGCATTTTAATTGCTCTCTGTGTCAGCAGAGCTGCTGGAAAGGGAATACCTTGTCCCCTTCTTCCAGATATTTGGAGCTCTTCTGAAGGAAATATCAGCTCTCATTGCTTCTATTCTGGGACATGAGATGCCCAAGACTATGTTGTTGTTTGTTGTTCTATGGTTTCTGTAATGACTCCGAGGTTCTAATTTAAGTCCATTGCCATGGAAACAAGTGGTGGAGGTACCCAGTGCTCAGGCTTGCTTAGCCCTGACCTTACTGTGCTGGAGCCCTGCGTAATTAGAGCAGTCTAAATTAAGTAGAATATTTTTGATGAGACAGAAAACCAGTGTTCTCTTTTCTTGTCCATACCTATATGCATCATTACTAAATCCTATGAAAGGAAAAATAGGTGTTCATTTTTCATAATAAAAAAAGAAAGAAACGTTGAGTCTTTTTTCTCCATATTAAATACAGCAAACTGCATTGATATTGAACATAATGGATTGCTATTGTTAAATAATACCACAGCAGATTTAGGTGCTTTATAGTCAGTGATTCAGAGATTTTTTCTGAAGACTTTAAAAATAATTTTCTTGTGATTGATAGGCTTCTAAGTAATAATTTATAGGACTCTATGTTATTATTGAAACAAATACAAGCAAGTGGGTTGGCCAAGCTTCTGTTAGGACACTGTTATGTAGGGGAGCCTAGAGAATCCCAGATTTCTTGTCTTTTTCCTTTTACATAACGGCCTCAGAATTAAGATTATTCAGTAACTCTGAGGGTGCACAGTGCAGCACACACAGTGTGCAGGAGCTGTCCCAGCTGTGTGCGGAGCAGCTCTGCTCTCCTGGCTCGCATCATTGAGGGATGTGGTACCTGTCCTGGAGCAGCCCTAGCGCATGGTGGAGGTGTCCCGCAGCCCAGTGGCCCCACAGCACCCACTGCTAGGTGCTGTGAACACTGCTGCGCTGCCTTGGCTGCTCTCTTAAACTACAGCTCAGTTTTCCCTTGGAAGAATGAAAGACAGGGTAGGAGTTCAGGAGTTGGTGTGCCCATGGCATCTGGCAGCGCAGTGGAAAGAGAGGAGATCTGGGGGTGGTTCATCATCGATTAAAGACACTCTCAGGCTGTGTGGGTGCTGAAAAAGTGGGTGCCATCCTTTCTCCGTATCATGTTCCCACCCTGGGCCAAGAAAAGCACTGAGCTTCAGGGCTGGGCGACCCACACACCTCCTTCTTGGTGCCCCAGATCAGTCTTGCCAGAGAGAGCCTCCCCCGCCTCAGTACGCAGAGAGCTGGGGAGCCTCGCTTCCTAAATTAGGTATCTGCAGCTCTGCCGTGTGATAATGCTCCCCACGTGACGATGCTCCATGCGTATTAATAGCAACAGTTAACTGGGATCTCAAGTGTTCTGCATAGGGCAGGCAGCCTTGCTCCCGGCGCAGCAGGGATGGGAAGCGGGATGAGGCTGGTGGCGATGGCCAAGGAGGCAGAGGTGAGGGTGGCCCCTCTGCCCTTGCCATGGCTCCCAGCCTGGTGTATGTGCTCCTGGCAAGCAAGAGCTGTGTCCCTGCTGTCCCCTGCCCCGCTGTCCCCTGCCCTGTGCAAGTGCTGCCTCTTGCCGCCAGGCTCCAGGCAAGGATCCCCATCCAGTGCTGCCAGAGCCTCGAGCAGCAAGCCTGGGTCTAATGGCAAAGAGTGTTAATTCCCTTCTGGTTTTGGAGTTTTGGAGTTTGGTTTGGTTTTATTTTCAATAGCAATACCCTCTTATGTTGAGTCCATAACATTTCTCTTTAAGCATCAGCTGGAGCTCTGGGTTGCCAGCAGACTCTTCCCTTACACTTTTAGCTACTCCTATTCCCCTCATAGCTGTCTTACATGCTATTGCAAGAGCAAATCCTCTGAGCTGAAAGTCTTCATTCCTCAGCCAAGTACAAATACTCCTCAGAACAGAGAAGTTCATTGATCTAGGCTCAAAAGCTAGCCAGAAAGACAAGTCATGACTTTCTTCTGCTATTATCATCTCAGAGTATTAGCGTCTCTCCACTGCAGGATTCAGAACAGTCTGTTCTGCAGCTTTGCAGACCTCTGCTTATGGGAGGAGTTTTTGGAGCATCTGTCAAACATGTTCAGTGTTTAACCTTTATGCAACTCTGTGAATGGTTTCATGATTCTGTGATCGTTTTCCTCTTGAAGAGTATTTCCTTTTTAACTTCTAACTGCCCACTGGCATCCCTTGAGTTTCCTCACCAACCATGAGAAAAACCTGTGTACCAGACTGAGAGCCCTCCTAAGTTTACCTGTGCCTCCTTCCACACCACTGCACAGGGACCCTTTCAACCTATGTGATTGCATAACAGCTTTGGGTGCCGAGGGGAAATTTTGAACAATTGAGCATCATCAGGATTTAGCCACAATAACAAGTGCTGATCACATGTGCTTTCTACAAGTACTGTAGCAGATGAGGGAATCTGTGAGCTATGTTCGGTCAGTGTATATTCAAGCCCTTTCACACACAAATGGTTTTGGACAAGTGAGAGCTGATGGACTTATCAAACAACTGTCTAGACAGGCTTACTTCCCTTTCAAAAAATCCACGCCTTAAGCCAAATTAATTGGGTTTAACCTGGCTATTTCAAGCAGAAAAAAAAATCAGAGAGTTAAACAGGTATACCTAACTCCAACAGTTCTCTTTACCTGGGTTGAATTCCAGCAGCCTAAGTATGGATAGGGTTGAATGCAGGGGCAGAGAGGAATACCAGTCTGGTTCTACCTCCTTTTTGGAGGATAAGATCCTTACTGCATCAGTTCTCCAAACCCCACTTCACAAAACTGACCATTACTGAAGCACTGTGTAGGTATAGCTGTGTCAGTACAGCTCTCCTTTCCACTGTAACTTCTTTCCTTAAAAATAAAATCCAAACTGTGTTGTTATGGCTCCGATTTATTGCATAATATTTCATTACATTAAAATTGTCCTTGGTATATGTGTAGGATGTCAGTTGTTTCTTTGTGAACTTGAAGATTATCTGCTGATTTTTGTATTGTGACTTTTCTTGCCACATCCTATAGATCCTGACAGCAAGTGGAGATGGAACTTGTGCACTGTGGGATGTTGAGAGTGGGCAGCTTCTACAGAGTTTCCATGGTCATGGAGCTGATGTCCTGTGCCTGGACCTGGCCCCTTCTGAAACGGGAAACACATTTGTGTCTGGGGTAAGCAGGAGCTTCCTATCATAATATAAAATTAAGGAATGTGGGAGGGAAAAGGCAGCAAAGCAGGAGGCTCGTGATCTTATTGAGAGAGTGCTAGAGTATGTGTTGGAAGCCCCAGTGCAATCCACTCATTGCAAGCACATTTTCCAAGCTGGAGCAAATTAAACCCCTGACTGTGGGGTCAAACCCACCCAGCCAGTCTGACTGCAGTTCTGCTTATTTAGCACATTCCACCCCACACCAAAGCAGTCCAGTCCAGGATCAAAACAACGCCTCTCCCAGGAAGGGAAAAGCTCAGACTCAGAGCAGTGGGCTCGCACCGCAGCAGAGGTGTGAGCCCCTGTGGATAGGCGCCCGGCACAGCAGACGACTCCCCACATTTGGCTCTTTTCTTGTGCCCAGCTCTCTGGAGCCAGACAGGGTGCGCCAGGCAGCTGCTCAGGGCATTGAAGTGGGGCTGCAAGTAACGTGTCTGCCACTATGTCCCTCAATTGCTCCCCAGAAACCAAGGAGTAGCTTGGATGCTGGCTAAACCCTCCTACAAGTTGGAGCAGGGAGATGAGGTGTGGCCACATCTTCAGCTGTTACTGAGTCCCTGTACCAGAGGCATTTAAAGCCCCTTCATTGGTTGAACGATGCCTGTTCCCTGTCCTGGACCAAAGAAACACAGAAACCTCTCTGGGGCTGCAGGACTGGTCTGGGAAGGTACCCAGGGCATCTTCCAAATCTTGTCTTGCTGCTGAGGGATCGTTGTTCCCAGGCAGCCGAGCCCTTGGCATGCAGCCCGGCAGTGGGGCAGGCAAGGCATAACGTGAGTGGGATGGGGCTCAGCTCCTTTTTGAGGTGATCCTGGTCTTTCCTACATCAGAACTTAAGTGTGCAGGGGAGGGTTGGGAGGAGCTGAGAGATGACCTCTCCTACTAGAGGCAGGTTGCTACCAGTAACTTTACTGAAGGTACCTGGTTTCTGAGCCCCACCTGTGCTGGCCCAGGGCTGGTCCTGTGCTTGCTGATGGAAATGGCCCTTGTGTCAGAGGGTGACAACCATGGATTAGGGGATTCTGCTTTTCGCGCTTGGCGTCATGGTGCCATCCACACACAATAAACCTGGACCTCTTCTGTTATGGCTCTTTTATCAAATTTGGCTGGCCCATCAGGAGCAGAGCCCAGCACACTGGCCCAGTTTGCCTGCTGCTAGCACAGCTGCTCTGAAGCGTGACTGAAAGCTAATTCCATCTGAGTGCATTACTCCTCCCAGGCTTTCCTGTCACTGAGCTTGCTTCCCAGAAAGGATAGATTCATTCTCCCTGGGAACAGCTCAGCTTATTATAGGGCAAAGAATCACAAGCAGCTATGGTACTGCTAAGAGAATATGTCATACTTGTGTCGATGTAGCAGCTTGGGCATGTCCATGCTTACAGGGACTCAATTCATCACATGCAAAATACCACTTCAGTGAAGATCTGTCTTACATTGTGTCAATACAGATATACCCAAAATAGTGCAACCTGAAGGTATGGTAGCATAGAGAGACTCCCTGTATGCTGTGCCTATATGCAATACAGTAGCCTTGAGCTGGAATAAGCAATGCCAATACATCAGTGTGTAGACTGGGTGCTGTTACATTTAACAGCTTCACTGAAAATCCCAGCCCCCCTGGGAGCTCAGGACTGCATCCCAGGCTGTTGTGCCCAGTGCCCTCTGCTGCTCCTTGGGGCGAGTTGGGTAGCACTCAGGGGCCCATCCCTCTGCAGGTGGTTGCTGGTTTCTCCTTTAAAAGCTTAGGAGTCAAAGCACCAGCTTGTCAGATTGGTCTTGCCCCCAAACTCCCGGAGTGGTCAGTAAGAAGAGTGCACATGGAAGCAATATGAAGGGCTGGGCTTGGGCTGTGGCAGGGCTTGAGAGGGAAATATGCTGAGTCCAAAATGTTCTCTATCCTGTTTGGTTTCCCTCGTGCAGAAACCACAAGTTGGTACAAAGGAACATTACCTCTTTTAAATAATTACATCATTGGTAAAAAAATGGCTTTTCATTTTAACAAGAAAATTACAAAAAAGAAGAGAGAAAGATGTGAATTGTGAAGAGACTTTAATTTAATTAGTGATCATATTTGCTTAAAAAGAAATAACGTGTGTGGTATGGTCTGCTGGGCAGGACATACTAGCTCGGAGAAGCATCAGCCGCCTGGCCTGCTCTGTGCTTCCCACACAGCCTCAGAGAGGCTGAGTCCCCCAGAGCTGAGTCTGCCTATGGCTGCCCCTCAGCAGGGTCATATTTATTAAAATCTCCCATCACTCTTAAAAGAAAAGTCCGTGTTCTTCTTCTTGTCACCACAATTGTGACAGCAGGAAGACACAGCAGCTGAGAGCTTGGCCCTACGGGTATGAGATGGTTCCTGCCCCGAGCATTCAGGGTGCTGAGCACCTCGCAGCAAGCACCCAGAGTTAAATGATCTTTGCAAAGCACAGCTTGGAAGGGCAGGTTAGGGCTTGATAATGACATGAAATGCTGTTGTGCTGCTTTTCTCATCCCCATCATGCCGTTGAGCACGTGGGTGCAGAGCCACGGCAGGGGTTAACTCTGGCAGGAGACTGGGCAAGAGACCCTCCGGATGTGCTTATTTCATTTTCTATTTCAGTGTATGAAAAGAATTAGTTATAAAACTTTAAATGGTGGGTATTAATTTTTTATATTGGGCATGTTAAGTGGTAAGGGAATGAGTCAGTTACACAGCTCTGTGGCACGGTGGGACTGCAGACACGGGTGCCGCAGCAGCACAAGCAGAGCAGGGCTGTGAGTGACAGTTGGTATGGGACTGCCTGTGCCAACACCCCAATCCTGCCTGCACCCCGCGGCGCTGGATGGCAGTGCTGTGCCCGTGCTGGTCTGTGGCACCATGGGGGCTCCAGCTTTTGTGGGGTACTCTGCTCCTAACTGCAACTGCACCAGCTTGGGGGTACCAGTACAGCCAGTTCTGGGGGTTCCTTGCTGGGTAAATCCCCTCAGAGCTGTGATGATCAGAGCCTATGGATGTAGCTGGGCTTGATGACGTGTATCAGGCACAATAGGGCTGAATGGCACCATTTGCACAACTGTAGTTTAATTTTTTGTCTTATTAGGGATGTGACAAGAAAGCCATGGTTTGGGATATGCGGTCTGGTCAGTGCATCCAGTCATTTGAAACCCACGATTCAGATGTCAACAGTGTCAGGTCAGTATGTTTCTGGGAGAGGACACATTTGTGATGTTGAGCAATGTGCTGGCTCTATTTTTGAAGTCTGACCTCATCCAAGTAATGTAATGTGTTCTGGTCTTTTTTTACTCATGCACAGATATTATCCGAGTGGAGATGCTTTTGCCTCTGGTTCAGATGATGCCACGGTATGTTAACTCAGCAACCTAATTTATGGAATTTCTATTACTTCCCAAGTCAGATTTTCCTAAAAGACTAGGTCACATCCACAGAGGACTTTAAGTGATGAAACTGAGCCTGTGACACCAAAGTTACAGAATTAATAATGCTATAATACATATTAAATACTATATATAATAATAGGGAAAATCTAGTAACGCTTTGTAGGTCTGCAAATTTTTCTGCATGAGGTACTGCCCAAATATTCATTTCAGATTTTCTGTGTTTTGAAGTTTCATGATCAAAATCAGTTGTCTTACTGGAAGAGATTTGACTTCTTGGTCACAACATGGGAGGAACCAGTTGAAATGCTGCAGCTTGTGAAAGAAGGAGCAGCAGCATAGCAGAAGGGCATGAAGGGAGGCTGCACATGAGTGTGCACGTCCTGGCAAGCAGAAGGGCCATTAGCTCAGCATGGAGCTGCGCAGCCCTGGTCAGCTGGCCTCTGCAGCCCTGGGGTGGCCTTGGGCAGGTATATCTCCTCCCTGTCAGCCTGACTCATTGCCAACACTCTTCACTGCAATGAGTCATTGCATCCAGGTCATCCTGGATGATACAATAGCTCTTACTGATCTTACTTATCCATGAGCAAGCTGCTAGGAGGGGCACAGTATGTATTGACAGGTAATTTTGGTCAGCGCATTGTATGCAAAATGTCACTTACCTCCTGGTGCCTTCAGGCCCCTGGGTGATGGCCCCTGGGTGATGCACACGGCTGGTGGCTCTCCCGGCAGCTGGTGAGTCCTCATGGGGGACCAGGCTCTGCCTGTACCACAGCCCTGCAGGGACTGAGCTGGCAGTTAAGTGTAACTTGAGAGCAGACATTTTCTGAGGCATCTGGCACCTTGTTTCTCCTGTTTATTCAAACATGACCTGAGTTGCATGAGGGTGAAGACTCTTTCTAAAGTACTCTGCCTTCAGAGCATGTTTTGAGTCTGCTCCAATACTAGCTAAACTCAATAGAAACATTCCCATTGTCTTCACTGGATGCAGAGACCTTCCAAGGCTCTTCTGGAGAGAATGTACACTGCTTTTAGGTCTTAAAAGCTGTGATTATAAATAAATACTTCTAGCTCTGTGGTGAGCCCAGTGCCTCTCTGCACATTCAGATGTGGTACTGTGAGTGAGCATCTGAGGTGCTGAGGGAATGAGATGGAGAAATTGTCCATCATTAAAGTCCAATGACAGCACTCTCTTTTCATGCCCAGTACCACAGGCTCTGGGCGCCTGTGCTTATTAATTTATTTGATGGGGGTTTTCTCTCTTAACTATTCCTGACACCCCCAACTTGAGCAGGAGAATGGGAAATTCCATCTTTTGACAGAGGTTTTGGCAGTTTCCATCTACTTCATTCTTTAAATGAAGGGGATGGTGTTTTCAGCATTACAGACTGATACACTGACTGATATCCTTGACCTGATTTATATACTTAGGGATTTTGAGGAACAGATAATCCTGTCTGACTGGAGCAAAACCATAAAAGTGTGCTCACATGGCAGTGCTGTCACCTGTGGTGACCCCGACTCCCTATCAGGACAGTCTGATGGAATTATTCATCGGCATGGAGCACTGGGAGACCTGGACTTCACATACTTGACAGCTCCCCACAGCCCTGCGAATGAAACAGCCTCTCCTTTATGTGAAGGCTTGAAAATCAGCCATTTTTCATTAGTAAAGTCTATTAATATTAGCAAACTTGTCTGGCCAGTGTTTGCTTGAATATAACTTATTGAGGAAGGTTTTCAGTTCAAGTAGTTTCAAAAATGCACTTTGATTTCAGGGCTAGCAGACTGCCTTTCTGCATGGCAATGAAGTCTGAGCTGCCTATACATTATTTCCATGTTAAACAAGCCTAATATGCTGGCAAATGATGAAAACAGGAAGTGCAGGTTGTAGAGGTGATTGGGGATTTTCCATGAGAAATGAAAACCAAAGATCTGTTTAAAAACTTATTGTTTCACTTGAATTATTTTCATGTACGAGGCCTTTCAGACAGAGAGGCCTCGTGGAGGGGCAGAGGCTGTTTGCTAGCCTGTCCTACTCGGAGCAAGGACTACATCTAGGCTTCCCTGTGCCAAGGGACTGTCTGTCTGAGCACCGTGCCATGCAGTCCATGTTCTCAAAGATGACTAGAGATTTAATCCTCCATCTCCCAGACTCCAGCTGTGGCTAAACTGTTGTCTTTAGATATTGTCTCCCCATGCACCCCCACAGAAGCAGGGTGCCCTAATGTGTAGGAAACCACAGTGGGGAAGCAAGAGGGTGGGGGGACTTTCAGTGGGTAGCCATGGTCCAAAACACACCACTCATCTCTTTATAGCAGGAGGTTTAAAGAAGTGGTTTGGAAAAGCAAGTTCTTTGCTGAATTTATACAAAACAGCCTTGTGTTGCTCAGATCCCTGTTAGACTCCAGAAGAGTCCCAGCTACTGCAGGCAGAAATAGCAAAAGGAAAAAAAGCCAAGCAGCCGCTTCTCGTGATGCCTCTTAGGCTGCGGTCCTTCCCTCTCAGATTTTTCCAATGAAATGTAGTAGCCATTGGCTCCAGCCTTTCCCAAGACATGTGTGTTGGTTTTGTTTTAATCCTAGTGTCGTTTATATGACCTTCGTGCAGACAGAGAAGTAGCAATTTATTCCAAAGAGAGCATCATTTTCGGAGCATCCAGTGTGGACTTCTCTCTCAGCGGTGAGACCCGAACTTCGGAGGTTATCTTGGTGTTGGGATTTGGGGTGGACTGTAAAATTTTGTCAGTTTAATTTGATAAAGCGTTTTTTATTACAAGTTATAAAAAGTAATACTAAGTATTAAAAGAAACATTTAATACATGGAAGCCTTTTTTTGCCTCTGTAAAAATAATTACTCTTTAAATAACCTGGCTGGCTATTGCTTTGTTGTAGCAATGAGAAGTATTTTCCTGGCCCTACTGAAGGCAGGAAATATTTTGCCATTAACTACAGCTAAGCTAGAATTTCACAATAATGATTAAAAACATTTCAAAGGAAACATGAAATGTAACTAGACTATTAAGCGCTCTTACATAAATAGTTTATAAAAGGATAATAAATGATTAATAGCAGTAAAAGTATGTTAGAGGAACATGAAGACAGAGACATTACCATTTTTCACTACAGATCCAGAGACACGAGCTCGAGTCTTCTCCCTCCTGTCCCAGCACAAATGCAGAGCTCCTCCAGTCCCCTGTGTGGGGATGAGTGGGTGGTGAACTGCCCTCCTCCTGTGACAGAGGCGAATGTCTCTGTGATGGTCACAAGCACCACAGCTTGTCCCGCTGGGGACACGGAATCACTTACCAAATTGTCTACTAATCATTCAAACGTTTGTATTTAACTTCTTGCATAAAGTCTGAGCAAAATGTTATTACCCTGCACTAGCTGTTGAAGTGCTCTTCAGTGTGTTAGTGTGTTGTGATTTGGAGTCATCCCCCATCTCTAATGACTGAACTGATTTTATATAATTTAACTCACTTTTAACTATATTTTTAACTAATAAATTTTAATTGGTTCAGCATTTAGTATGGATAGCTCAGCAGTGGGGCAGGGGTGTCCAGCAGGAGCACAGCCAGCCATGGAAAGCTGGGTTGTGGCTGGCTGGGTGATGCATGTCCTGCAGAAGGCCCTTGCTGCAGTCAAGACCCGTTACCTACTTGAGACTGCATTTAGTCTCATTTTCTCATTTCTCATTTGTCTCAATCTGATTTTCTTTGTAGGTCGCCTACTGTTTGCAGGCTATAATGATTACACCATAAATGTCTGGGATGTGCTGAAAGGGTCCCGTGTATCCATTCTGTTTGGACATGAAAATCGTGTCAGCACCTTGCGGGTCTCTCCCGATGGGACAGCGTTCTGCTCAGGCTCCTGGGACCACACTCTGCGAGTAAGTGCTGAGAGCACCTGCCTTGGGTGCTTTGTTTGATTGTTAAAAAAAAGGGGTGAGGGGGAAGGGTTGTTACAGGAAAACTGACTCTAGAGGGACTAACGAGGATATAAAACCATAATGTAAAACATAAACACAAAATTCAAATTAAAAAAATTCCCACAGAGTGCTAGCCAAACTGTTGAAGTTAAGGGAATTTTGAATTTATGGGTTAAATAATATCACTGCCGCTGATACACTGTACTACTAATCTGACTGCCTTGCCAAATTTTGATTAAATGTTTGATAGAATAGTCAATGTCATAAACAATTGTTCAACTCTCTCTCTGCAGATCTGGGCTTAACCTGAGATCCTGTATGCAGAATCAAATGAAGACTGATACCCTGGACTACAAAAACTGCATAAAAAAGCCACCCCTCAAAATCAGATATTCACTACACTACAAAAGAGTGACACAGAACCCACAGATTAACACAACTAGGTAGAAGATGTAATCTGCTTGAACGCATAGCAAACATCAATTTGTAGTTAAATGAAATGGTTTTAATTCTGTTTTGAAACTATCTTCTTTTATTAGAACTAGTTTAGGTAATTATAAAGGGACTTTTCTCTGAAGTCACCTGTATCATAGAATTGAGTATTTCAGTGCACATTACTTATTTATTTGCATGAATTGAGTTCCTTTTTAAAGTAAAAAAAAAAAAGAAAAAAGAAAAAAAGATTCCTGATTTTATCAGGATGTAGTATAAGACTTTGGAAACATTCCATAGTAGTGCATAGAATTTTGGTGTTGGGAAGTGGAAAGAAAAACAATTCTGATACTTTATGATGGCATTATGGATGACTGAACCTTGGTAGTAAGTAGAGGAGCAAAGGACCTACTGTGAAGGTACTGGCTGTTGTCATAAAAATGTATTTTTTGTACAAAAAAGGAATCCTTTCAATCCGTGTTTTTTCCTACCGTCTTTTTAGATAGAAATAAGTATTTAATCTCTGTTACCTGAGTATAAAGAATCTAAATATATACAAAATTACAAACTGCAAAGATGAGGGATATAAACATGATTTACATAATCATGAGGTAATAGTTAACCAGTAGTTTCTTAGAAATTTTTAATTGTATCACTTGGTGAGTGAATTTTCTTTTACTTAAAGGAATACTACATGCTAAGCACTAAGGGATGCTACAAGCTAAGCACTAAGCACCGTTATACTGATGGTCAAATCTTTTCCAAGTCCGTCATAGTCATTCTATGGTCATGATTCTTATTTGCATTTTGACCAGTTCATACCACTTGGGCAGGACAATGTAGCTTAAATGTGTATTAAGGCAATATATGCCCATTTTTAAGGTCCTTCTGCAATGTCAGAGCAGTGTACTTTCATGGGTCAGACATTACAAGCCAAATCGTACGGTCCTTCCTCTAACAGTAATCTCCCACGGGCATGGACGTAGTTTTGTTGTAGTTGGACTTGAGAATGAACAACAGTGAGTTGTTGAAAACCTTCTGTGACCCACAGTCCTGCCAGCGTTTGATCCTGTGCTCACCAGCGCCCGCAAGCCCATCTGATCCAGGAGCTGCTGGGTTTCAGGGAAGCAGTACAGCCAGCCACATTGCTGGCTGCCCCCAGCCCTCTGCCTGAGCATAATAATGCAATACACAAACTGGCAGGACTACCCCCATGCGGAGCTGAGGCTGTAGAATTAAGATTTAATCAGATAAAGCTGAGATACAGTTAATTATAGCATTATTGAGAAATTATATCTGCATTTATACATCGAAAACTATTGAGACTAGAGTGTGTGACCTCTGCTTGCACTGACGGGTACTGAGTCAAACCCACGTAGAGGCACATAGAGAGCAAAGTGCTGGAGTTATGCTGGGGGCTTGCACAGTCAGGGCTTTGAAATGCAAGTGGTGAGATACATCTCCGAAAAGATCAAAGATATGATTTATATTTAGATTGAAACAAGAGAAAACAAGCTCACTGGAGTGAGCTTGATCACACACTCACTGATCACTGGATCACTGGATCACTGGCACTGGCTCTTCTGCTAAGTTTGATGATAATATCCTCATTCTATTTGAAAGTGGGGTTTTTTTACAATTACTTAAAGATTGTATTAGAAACAAGGTCTCCTCATTCATGAAAACATTAGGTTCCACAAATCCATAACCAGTTAACCTAAGACACTGGTGTTTGCATCACCTTCAGTCCCTAATGAAATAGTTCAGCTGTTTTCACTTGGAAAAGTCAACTCTGATGCTTTGCAGTATTTGTGGCAAACTATCCCTGTAACTGAATGCACTATGGAAATGTCATATAGAGCTCACTGTGCAATATTGAGTCAATACACTGTACACATTTGATCAGAGGATTAATATTAATGTTTAGATAGTATTTATTGGTAAGATGTTTGTTTTAAACATACTACATTGTGTTGATACTTATGGATGGTCTCTAAATACAATAAATTGTATTTTACATATTGAGAACATGTATATAGTCATTTTTCCCGATCAGTTAGGTATTTGTAAGGCTAACTATGGTTTCTGGTTTCTTAGCATTTAATTTTTGCACCATATAGTTTCTTAGATCAATTGTCCTGTAAAAATCTAGGGTGAAATCCAAATCTACCAGAAAATTGCTTCTGGAACATTTTCTGGAAATACCCAAGGTGAGCCAAAGCAACTGAGCGCGAGCAGTCCTTGAAGGTACCTGAAATTCCATCTGAGCTCCTTCTGCATTCAGGAGGCCAGAATTCAGGTTGTGTTTCCCAGCTCAGAAGGACTGCAGCTAACATGTGATGTTTTCTTTCCAGATCGTCATCACCATACCCAGGAACGCCCTGGAAAATGCAGAGTATGTGTTTTGTGGGAGCGTGGGACACCAGTGAAAGCTGGGCACTGAGATGCTGTTGAGGGCTCAGCCTGTCACTGTTTGGCTAAACCATGTTTGCAGATCACCTTGAGAGGCAGCAGTTCAGCTTTCTGCCTTGTCAGTAGAGAACCGTGCTGGGATCAGCTGTCCTCTCCACTTCAGTGGAGGTTTTGTGGTCAGCACGAAGGTGGTTGGTGGAAGCGCTCAAGCCAGGAGGTGAAGGAAAAGCAGTTCCAAAAGGCTACGCAAGCGGGCTATAAGCAAGTTAAACACCTGAGAGCAAGGGAGCTATAGCTAGGGCAAAGTCACTGTCAGATGCCCTGTCCTGTTAAACAAAAATGCTATATAAACAGGAAGGGTGGAAAAGGATATTGCTGGAGAAAGAGCAGCCTCTTCCTCTTGCTCTCCTGCTGTGAGGAATGCAATAGGAAATTCCTGCTCCAGGATTAACAATCGTAAGGAAAACTCTAGTTAAAAAAGCATGTGTGTGAAGCACTGGTGAAAAGTAAAGATACCATTCCAGCTACTGCTCTACCACATAAACACAGACTAGATTTCCCCGCTTAAAAACAAAACAAAAGCCAAATATGGGGATGTAAAATGAAGAGTTTGCCTTGGGAACGACTCTGAGATCAGGCCAATTCTTGATAGTGATCTGAGAAATTGCAATAGGGCTGACTCCAACCATCTATTTTTAGATTTTCTAACGGGGATGTAAAATGGAGACAGAGATCTGTAACTCAAGATAGGCGAAGCCGAGCAGCCCCGTGCTGGCACGTTGGGCACCTCGAGCCCGTTGCGTGACGAGAGGTGAAAGCGTGGCCCAGCCCCAGACAGCTGCAGCTGCACCGCTCCCAGCGCTGGCATGGGGCTGTGTGGTGACAGCACGGTTACAGCCACGCTCTGCATGGGGCCACCATCGGAACCTCACC